>NC_056743.1:1013994298-1014179298 GCF_019279795.1 Protopterus annectens | reverse complement strand
GAGGAAGGTAAGAGAACTCTCATATATAGTGGTGGCATGGATATGAGAACTGTGATGGAGACTACTGTCAGAGGGCTTGTAGCTGATGGATCAGGTTAGAAGTATGCAGCATTATTGTAGGAGACTGACTTGCAACTGTGAATGGTTTACTTAATAGCAGCCAGCACAGCAAGATACATATGTGCCCATAGTCTATGTATACAATTGGCAAATAGCAGTCTCTCTGCCACATATTGGTGGGAGTCACAAATATGATTCAGCACTGCAACAAATATGTTATCTGTTCACTGGCTCCACTGGTAGAAGATCTAGCACAAAAGGTCAGAACATGTATGATGACATCATCAGTGGTTCTTGGTTTTTGTGTCGAGCGATTACTATTTATCATCAGTGGCTTATGACAATGTCAGCATGCACATGGTACAGTCCAATGGCACAGTGATACTGGCAATAGTGCCAACAGTGTAGGGCACATTTACACCAGCTGCAGATGAAATGATGGTGGAGGGTGAGGGGAACCTCTGGCATCCCATGTGTTTAGTGCCTGGTGCCCTAGCCATGTCAGGCCAGCCCAAGTTGTACAGGTGCCAGCACCACAGATGACGTCAGAGAGCCATACGTCTTCCAAGGTGCGTGTGCCCAGTATTAGGGGAGTTGGGAGTAGGTGGCTGTATCTAACATGCCTCCAGGACATTCCCAAACCTGGATGTTACTCTTATAGTTAGTCAATCAATATGCAGGTCATTGCATACACCATGCCTGAGATGTGTGCTATGTGGCCTGCTTGAAGAAGTGCAGCTGTTTCAAAGACTGTAGCACATCCTGCAAATCATGCATTAGTAACATTGTGTATAGAGACCTGAATGAGACATGCCTATTGAGGGCAGCAGTGGTCCAGCTGGCAGCCATTGATGCAACCATGAAGATGCGGGCAGGCAACTAAACTTCACCGCCTTGATATGGGATGGATGCACATTGCCATCTGTGTAAGCCTGTCATGTGATTATGCACACAGCATTCCAGTGGCAGCTTCACTGCCCACACTGTCTATAGCTGTCTCCACCCCTAGGTGTAGATACTGCCATGGTTGTGGCTAGCACTCTTCCAGCTTCATTGGAGGCATGGAGGCACATCCTGTGGGACAAGCCACTCACTCAGAGTTCTGCAGTTCAGTACCATATCATTCCCCTTTAGAACTAAAACAAGCAACACCTACCTGTGACAGTTTATGGGCTCATGCATGGCAACATTTTGCAGACATGCCTCATGGGAGGGCCACACTGGGGTTTCTCATCCATGCCTGTAGTGTAACACATGATCCACTGAATAGGATGCCTCCAGCCCTGCCACTGTAAAGTTATGCAGTACTCCTGACTAGTGTTCCACTCCTGGAGTGTCCACACCATCACAAGAGGATGTCATCCCATCCCAGACTCCCTCTAACTTCCAGGTTGTGTGATTGGCTAGCATAGCTATCACCCATAGTCCTTCTAGCTATGTTAGTATTGCTGTCCCCTGTCACTATGTTCCACCCTACAGATGTTGGTGACTGTGCTCTGCCCACTCCTATCGCCTATGTGAGTATGGTAATGTTTGATGTACAGTGTGGTCAGTCAATGCATTATACTGCATAGCTTAGGTATATTATTGCATCCATCCATTTTATTCTGTGTTGTCCTTGTCACAGCCCATAATTGTAGACCAAGACACTGCCTCGCCAGTGTTATGTATTGCGCCTACCCCTGTCTCTTGCAGGGAACTGCTGCAGATGGTTCCTGTGATGTCTTTTCCTCCACTGCTGCCAAGAGTATTTCTGACATTGCTACAGTGTCCATGCATTATAACTGCTGTCATACCCTATATTGTGTAGCACTGCACAGACCACAAGTATCTCACTGCAGGTCCCCAGAGCATACAGTAGTGTGCTACCGTATGTATCCAAGCAGTGGAAGTGTGCCTTCAGAACTCTGAACGCACATTTGATGACATTCAGTGTCTAAGACAGTGTGGTGCTATATGCCATCATATCCATAGTCTGGAGGGCTAGGGCTGGGAGTGCCACAGTTCCAAAATGTATTCTGCATCTCAAAACAGTGGGGCAGCGTTGTGAGTAGACTACTACCTATGTTCATGTCCCAGAAAATCTAGGACTGTGTGGGTAGCAATGTATACACCTACCAAATGGATGGTCCTGTGGAAAGTTGCCCTGTGCAAAACATTGGCATAGGCCACACGCATGCCAGATGTGGGAATCGTGGGAATTGCCTGCATGGTGCAGACACACTTTGTATAACACCCTTTGTCTGTTGTATACCACCTGGCAGTTAATGGAGTGGAAGACACTCCTTCCATTTGCTACACTAGATATGTGATACAGGTGGGGCTTTGATAACAATTTGAGTGCAGTCAGTGGCCCCCGGAGTCTCAGGGGAAACAGGCTAGGTGTAGAATGTCCACATAGTGGTGATTTGTTCCCCTCCTCTCCATGGAAACCAAGTTTGCTCTTCCACATGCTTCATCATCTCATCAAGAAACTGGTGTAGGATTCTCTAGGTTCATACCTTCAAAGCTCTTAATGTATTCTCTGTCAGACACTGAGAGGTCCCCATAGCAAGAATGATTAACATGTCCGCTGTGGTTCTGATGACAGCCACTAAATGATCCGGTCCCGCTAATGCTGACAGTGCTGCTAGCATCAAAGCATGAGTGAAGCTGCTGTACACTGTTAAATCCTAGTATTGAGAACAGATGATCGTTTTGGCCCATTGTACTAGTTTCATGCATTTCTGATTTACTCTTCCGTGTTTGATTTTGTTATTTACACAAACTGTCTTTCATTAGTATATTGACACTCATTAGCATGTCACTTTGTGATCCTCAACACGTAGTACACACAGCACTACTTCATGGGTAGAGTGGTCACACTACATGTCTCTGAATGGCCCCCATCCCTGGATATTACTGTTTACTGCATAACTTCACATAATGCACTGTGCTGTTTGTTTCTGAATTCTTCCTCTGAATCAGTGAGCTTGCATGTTAGTAATGCACTGTCACAGATTTGGCTGTCAAAAAGTTGTCACGCATGTAATAGAGCCAGATAACCATCTTTAGATCTCTGTTGGGTGAATGCAATAAATAATTTGAGTGCTTTTCTTACTGTACTTTGCCAGCAATATTTGTTCTACCTGATCTCCTCTGTAGAAGAACCTTGGTACAGTGGGACCTTGTTACCGAACTAAATGAAGAAGTGAGTACATAAAATAAAGCACTATATAATTCCTTAATAGAAAAGGGGTACAGATATACCACACAAAACCAGAGGGCTGGGTTTCCAAAGGCGAATGCTCAAGGGAAGATATGTAGCTGCGCTAGAGAGGCCATGCAGGTATTGAAAAAAATTAGTAAACTAGAGTGGTAAAGGCAAAGCAGCAAGTCTGTGTATATGACAAACTGCATTTAACAGGAAGAAGAGGGTTCTTATGTTAAGAATAAATAGTTACCTTTACCTTTCAGTTTTTATTCTGTTAATTTATATCACCCTTGGTACCTTAGCGGAAACTTTTTGTAAACACTTGGGTGTGATATGGGTTACCAGGATTAAAAGTGAAAAGATTGCTAATTTTGTTTGCTGTTACTTGTCTGAAACCTAACACCATCTTAATTAGACTGCAAAAGTCACGATGGAAGGCTGTTTCTCTGCTTGATGATAGAAACTAGGTCAAGGCTTAAAGGGCAGCCTTTGTCAAAAAAATGTGCAAGACAGTGAGAGAGGTAAGATAAGTAGAACAAAGGAGCATGCAAAGCAGAGTAATGCTAGGTCATTCAGGTGGTGATTGTTGCAGCTTCTCTTTGATACATTAAGCTAGGGGAAAAAAATAAAAGTATAGCTATCAAATCAGTTAAAAGGTAAAATTGAAGGACACCAGAAAAAGAAAGGCATATAGATCATAGTTTGTTCATATTCACTGTAAGAGGAGGGGGTTAGTAGAACTGAGCAGAGGAGAGGTTTAATACTGCCTGGGTCCTAACAAAAGAGGCAATTCATTAAGGTACTGGGATGAGCATACCTCTGCAGTACCATTCCATGATTCAGCAACATGAAGACATACAGCACTGCAAGAGGCTGGCCTCGTGGCCATGCTGAATGCTAATGAGGCATTTCAGGGGGAAGGGGCATATGCTAATTAGCCTTGCACACTCTCCCTGGAACTGCCTCCAGGAAAGCGTCTACTTGGCCATCCCCACCACATTTTGGTATTGAGTACAGCCAAAAGGCAGTTTTCAGCCAACTAACAAGGGACGTGGTGGTAGTAGTGATAGGGGAAAACAACTAGACGTTAAAAATATAGTAATGACAGCAATAGTGGTATAGGGATCATGGTGGGGGAACAACTGGACACCAGGGATAACATAAAAAGTGAAGTGCCATAATGGCTGTACAATTTTAATAGGGAGCGAGGGGGGGGGGCAACTCATCACAAGGACTTAATAGATATGTGCAGTAATGGTACTCCAACTGTTATGGCAGTGGGGAGGGACCACGTGAAGGCAGACTGGGTAAGAACAAGTACAGGAACTCGTGTGCGTGCCTGCGTGTGTACAGGGTGTGTGTATGTGAAGAAGACTGTGGAGGGATGCCACTGCCTACACAAGCAGCAGGTTTCAACAGCAGCTGATCTGCATGTTGCAGTAGTAAATGCGATTCAGAGACATTCAAATCAGCTGATTAATGGATTAATGAGGTCTTACCTCGTTGTGGCTAAGCATGTCTCTGAATTGCAAATGGGCATATCATGGGAGAAGGGCCTATCTAACACAAGCCATATGGTTTGTGCTAGACAGTTTAATGAATTCCAGGGACAGTCTTTTTGCAGTGGAATGTGCAATGAAGAGTAAGCAAGCTAATGGGGTGACCTAAAATTCACTGGCACAAATTTCTTATAAGGCAGTCAGTCTAAACAAGTTGTTATGAACATTGCAAATACCAGGAGACTACAGGAGAGGCTAATTCGATGCTGGTTTTAAAAGCAGGAGTGGGGTAACATAGAGGAACTTGAAAATCACAGGCTGCTTAGGTAAAGTTTATTAGCGGGGAAGGTGATGGGTGAACTGGAAAAGCAAAGGACAAGTAGACAAACAAATGTAAGGCCTACAATTGCTTTACAGAAAAAAAAGACCTGTGATGTACTGAGGACATCTGCAACAGCTGCCGCAGCACCTTTACCTCCACTACTCTACTCATTTTTCCATTTGTAACAGACACTTGAAGCTCCTCTACTGACCTGCACTGCATTACTCCGTTTGGAAATATATTTTAGGTCCCCAACCACCGTTTTTAAAGAACAGAAACACCTTTTCACAGCCAGTTGAAGTAGGACACAAATGGAGCTGTGAATTACCCCCTGTGTAGTATATAATATCGCACTGTATCATCTCTTTGACAATCAGAAGATCTGTATTTTACTTTGCAGAGGATGGCCACATACAGCATTCTTATAGCTGCAACCAACTCCACATATCCTCAGAGGAGATGAATGAAAAATATAAAGACCAAATATCTGTAGTAGTACACTGGCTGCAGTACTTCTGTGCTAACAGCAGCCACGAGAGACCTGTATTCCTGGAAAAATATATAGTCAAGCAGACATGCAAGTAGACTGTCTTCAGTTGATAATGATATTTGTTTAGTAGCACAGATGTATTATCAGGGTGTGGGATATGCTAGATTTTACTCAGTGTCACAGTGATGGAGTCTGCATTTTTAACTTTACTTCAAAAGTTTATCTCCATCAGTCAGAATAAATCTTGGTATAACCAGTAGCTTGAGTGTGTGTTTGTGCTCTAACAAATGCATTTGGGAGCTTCAATATTCTGTGTTACTTTGTGATGCTGAAATGCTTCAGTATTCTGTGTTACTTTGTAAAACTGAAGTGCTTCAGCACTCTTGTGTTACTGTATAATTGAAATGCACCAGTATTCCACATTACTGTGTAATACTGAAATGCTTCTGTATTCTGTGTTACTGTGTGTAATACTGAAATGCTTCAGTATTCTGCATTACTGTGTAATACTGAGTGCTTTGGTATTATGTATTACCCTGTAATACTGACATTTTTCTGTATTCTGCATTACCCTGTAATATCAAAATGCTTCAGTATTCTGTGTAGTACTGAAGTGCTTCATTATTTTGTGTTACTGTGTAATATTGAAATACTTCACTGTTCTACATTACCTTCTAATACTGAAATGCTTCATAGGATCATAGGAGGTTACTAGGCTAATGGCCCTGGGGCCCTTACAAGCCAAGCCAAGAGTTTATCCCCAAAAAGAAACCTCAGTCAGCACCTGTCACACCTGTCAGTGAGGAACACAGGTGTAATCCCTGGGACATATTTGTGGTTTCCCACCCACTCATCAAGGTTGCACTTGAAGAGGGTCCGCAAAGTGCTCTGTTTGACATGTATGGGAAGTCTATCCCAGAAACGAGGCAGCCTCTGGGAGATAAACTTGTCTCTCCAGCAGGTTTTGTTGATGTCGCATATTAGATTTAGGCTTTTTGAATGGGTAGTGTGTGAGGAGTTAGACTAATGGATATGGAGCATCTCTAGTAGGGTAGGGTCTGGGATTGCCTTGTAGGCGAGACACGCATCACCCCTGAGCAATCTGTACGATACCAAGTAGCGTGATAGTGATTTGAGCCTGTCTGAATAAAACAGGTGTTGGATGCCATGGACTCTTTTTGTGTTCTGTATGACTGTGTAATACTGAACTGCTGAACTTCAGAACTTAAATTGTGGAAAACAGTCAGACTCTCAGCTGTTGTCAACCTTCTGGGCAGGAAGTAAGTTTATTTATAACTTTTGTCTCTTGTTTATGCCATGCTTCAGCATGAAGCCCCCTTAGCTCAGTCATTTCTCTTGACCACCGGCATTCAAAGACATAGAAGATGGCAAGACCTTACAGCTGTTATTCAGTGGTGGTTCAGAGATTTTTCTTGAACTTGTAACATCCAGCTACCATTATTGAGTAGAAAGCATGGTACAATGCCCACTATGCTTGCTAAGTAGAGAGTGCATACTTGTTGCATATTCCCCAGCTAGATTGCCATGCAGTTCTTGGTGGCCCAAGTACCCCTGATCCCCTAGCACAGGGACTCCACTCAAGTCCTACCACCAGATGATGCTTCGCTGATGGGATTGCCCCCCACTTTGGAATAAGTGAGTTGGCTTTGGTCACTCACTCACTTTCCTGGGAAGTTTCTTCAGCAACTCAGCTGCTAGTCAAACCCATCTTGTAAACAGTGCCAAAGCCTCTACACCACAAAACTGGCAAGAATAAGATCAGTTTGGTATGGAAAGAATTCAGGATATGAACTTTGTGGTTAATGGCTGTCTTTTAGAAGTATAAAACCTGTAATTAACCAGTTCAGTTACTATGAAAAACAAAGTGCAGTTGCCAGATGATTACAAATTAAAAAATTTCTATAATGTCTTGAAAGTGCTTTTGTAGTGGAATTTGGCCGTTACATCCTTGATTGGGGGGGGGGGTGTACCACCTCACACTTCTGCTGCTTATATATACTAGCTGTAAGATCACTGTATGCCTAAGTATGGGGACACTCAGTGGTACCACTGCCTCTGACATAGTATATATTCCCCATAGCTGCACTTTCAGTCTCACAGTTGTGGTGGTTGGAATTTCAGCAGGAGCACTGGTTTGGCTAACAGTCCTCAAGTGTATAACTTTTTGTTGAAAATTATTTATTTAGTTAGTTTACATTTGTTGACCGGGATAGTCCGACTGGATGCATGTCCATTTTCAGCAGAGGCCCGGGAGAAAAGCTCCAAGGGTAAGCAGATACAGCATTACATAATACCAGCATTACATATTACAAACAGACTATTTACAGTGATTACATAAGTAAGCAAGTTAACAAGTTCCACAGGTTACGGAAAATTGATATTGAGTACTATTTTGTGATCAGTTTCTTGAAGTTAAACTGTATGCATCTCTACGAGGTTATTGTCATTTAGCTCTATTTTCCACTTTTCAGATTCCTAAAGTGAGACATTTCTTCCTGATACTTAAGTTGTTGCAGGACATGTCACATTTCAACCACTGCATCAGGTTTAACAAAATAATAGCAGTTTGTTACAGAATTATAGTTTTTGTTTTTCATATCGTAATGTTTGTCAAATGCAGTATTTAGAGGAGGGTTAGAAAATTTTCTTCAGAACTAGTAGGACATTTACCACCTTTCTTATTTTAGGATGCAGCTCCATTAAAAACTCCAGGCTGTCCTGCCAGTGGATGGGCGTGCTGTAACTCTGCAACATCAAAAAATGAGGAGGAGGGGTAGCTTTTACTGAGTATGGAGAAAACATTATTGTCAGTTTTCTTTTTATAGAACGTTGTATTGGATGGCGCAGTGGTAGCATTGTCGCCTCACAGCAAGAGGTTCTCTGGTTCACTTCTCAGCTGGGGTGCCTTCTGTGTGGAGTCTCCATGTCCTCCCTGCGTTCGTGTGGGTTTCCTCTGGGTGCTCCGGTTTCCTCCCACGTTACAAAGACATGCGTCTGGAGTGTTTCTACCCAGGCCTCCGCTGAAAATTGGCTTATTCTAAGTCTGACTTTCCCGGTTAACAAATGTTAAATAAATAAGTAAAAAAATAAAAATAAATTGCATTTCCCCTGTGATGGCACCACTTATTTGATTACTTGTTTACACTGTTGATGGTTTGTGTAGCTTAATATGGACTGATGATGCACCAGGGGGATCTGATTGATTTTTTTTTTTATTTGATAGGTTGCACCTTATCCTAGCAAGAGAAAGACAGTGCTGGTTTCTTTTGGGAGCAAGGGTTGTGTGACCAGAGATTTTGATTAAGTAAGTAGGAGGAGTGCTTCTTGGAGGAGAGAGTGACATTTGTGGTAGTGATAGAGACTGCTGCCCTGACAGTTGGGGATACTTGTGACAGTGTTGTAGTGCTGTCTAGGCAGGTGGGGATGTTTGTGGTAGTAACAGAGTGCTAATTTCTCCGGCAGCTGAGGATATTTGAGGCAGTGATGGAGTCCTGGTACCCGTGGCTTTTGAGGATGTTTGTGTCAGTGTTGGAGCATTGGTGCCCCTGTCTGGTGGATATGTTTGTGGCAGTGTTGGAATACTGCTGTCTAAGCAGGTAGGGATGTTCGTGGCAGTGATAGAATGCTGATGTCCCAGACAGCTGATATTTGTAGCAGTGATAGAGTACTGCTGTCCCTAGCAAGTGGGAATGTTTGTGGTCTAGACTCTTCAGTTCTTCATATGTTGAAAACAGATGTGAGGAATACCCCAGAGGTCCTGATGGTTTGTACAGGCGAATGTGGCTTTATGTTTGATTGGCTTTTGACTTCTTTATAACTGTTTCCATTACACTTTGATTACTAATTCTCCTGACTCAATAGTCTTGCAGAATGTGTTGCTAAAAGATTCCTCTGTATTGCATTAACTTTATTGATAGCAAGTGAATCTGTCTTACTAATAAGCAGCAGCACCTCCTCTTATTGCAGCAGCTCCGTCCCAGCAGGAGACTGCTGCTGAATGAGTGTAATACCATCAGCGCTAACAAACACCAACCCACTCCATCCTTGAATCATGAAGGTGAGGAAGATGAATCTGCTGACAATTCATGGATGACTGTATGTTTACAGAGGTAAGTAAACTGTGTTGAGAAATGACGACTTACTGGTCAGTTTAGGGCTGAAATTTCACTTTTTTTTTCAGAAAGGCACATATGCTAATTAATCAGTTTTGTTTTTCTATCTCTTATAAACACTACCTTTGTGTGCTCCTTTTGTGCCTTATCAAACTATTCTAGTTTTTGACATAATTACTTCCTCTGGACAATTCTTCCTGTCATCCACAACCATTTCCTGTGGGTAAAAAAAAAAACTTGTTCTCACGTTTCCATTGAGCACTTTACCCTGTATACGTAGCTGGGATGTATGTCTAATTAGACACGTATTAGGCATTAAGCAGTGCCAGCAGCCTAATCAAAGGACAGCATAACTAACATTAAGTGAAGTGCTCACAGGTGAAGCAATACCTGGCTGCTCAATGCCTTGAGCAAGCTGTCAGTAGGATACACGACAGATGTGATATACAGCACAAATTAAGGAAGGAGTTCATGGCCAAACCAGTATATGTTCATGTGCACAGTGTAATGCTGCATGGCTGCATGAAGGTACTCTAAGAAGCTCAGTACAGTTGGCATCAGGTGTACTACTAGAGCTTTACACCACAAAGCACCAAAACCAGTTCATCTTATAAATGGAAAGGAAATGGGGTAGATAGGAAAGTAGGAAAGGGGGAGAGCAGCAGGTAGAGAGAAACGCACAAAAGTAGCTTTACAGTCAAATGGTTGAGGGAGAGGAAGATTTTCTCTTAAAGACAAAAAAAGGAGAGAGACTTTTTCATATGTAGAAAATAATAGTAAGTGGGGAAGTTGCTGATCAGGTAGCAGGGGCAGATGGTTAAACATAAAACACAGATTTGGACAGACGCAGAAATGGAAGATAGGGATGAACACAGACGGAGAGAGGATGAATAGGTGAGCAAGAAATGGGGAATGACACATAAGGGAGATAAATGGTTTATCTCCATTTGTTTGGGAATGGTATGTGCGATCGTGCATTTGCGCGACTCGACAGGGCGAATTACGGAAGACTTCCGAGGACAAATCTCGAAAATGGTTTGACGGAAAACCATTTTCAACATTTGTCCATGTGTTTAAATGGCATGATGCATTCACATTATAGCCATTCGAACCTATGTGAGTAGGCGTTGCAGTTTTGTGCTGTTGTCCTTTCGATGGAATGCACATCGGACAACAGGCACATAACTTAATGGAGGTAAACCAAGGTAAACACCAGTACAGGGTAGGCTGCTGACATGGTTGGATGATGGGCATGTAAAGAGGTTAACAAAACCCGGATCAGTCACCTGTGTGGCCAATGTCATGCGCTGCTGAGGAAACATTCTGTTGACACTGCACCTTGGTAGACACCAGCCTCTGCAGTTGATGCTATGAGACCAGGGCAGACCCCTCTGGACCACTTACAGAAATAGAGCTTTCTCTTCGCTCCTGAGAAGCAGCCACCATGGACACTGGTGAACTCTCCAAGTCACCTTCAGCAAGGAACCCATCACCTTCTGCTGGTAGGCATTGCTGGGGCCACTGGTAACCCAATTCCTGATGTTTCGGTTGACAATCACCAAGGTGAGTTTTGCTTTACCTCATCTTCTTCCACAACTGAATCTATGGAAGGATGACACAATGGGAAAAATTATTACACACATATGCAAGAAACACAATCTCATTTGTACAGTGGACTAGCACAGACTACACATTCCCCTGCCAAGTGATTTACTTCCACCTTCTGCAACATCCTGACATTTTAAGCTCTTGCACTACTAGAAAACAAAGTATGCACTCTTAAGTATTCATGTAAAATAGGTAAGATACCAGAAGGCAATAGTACTGCATTAAAATAATGTTTACCATCCATTGCTGGCTGTCTTTTCCAAATCTATCCCTCCCGCTGTGGAAACAGGTCATGGTGGCACTACCTCAGGTTACTGTAACAATGCCAGCACTGTTCACCAGAATGAGTGATGCCACCATCCTGGCAAGCTTGTGTCAGGCTTTCCCCTTCCTATAGGGTCCATCATATTGCCTCAGCAGGTGCTCCTGAAAAGCCCTTTGTAGGACAAATAAGACAGTCTTGCTCCCTGACACACAAAGCTGACATTGCACTTAGTGCCTGAAATGGCTATAACCACTCACTGAGGTCCACTGGATGAACACAGTTGTAACCCTGTACACATTTGTAGATCATGTGTCACTCATTTTAACACTGCAGTAGCTCCTTTGCATGCACTGTACTGCTAAGAATGGCTGTAGTGTCACACCATGGCACTATGGGCATATACATGCCATGTGCATGAACATATTGGTCACTGTCCATTGTCATCATGAAGTGCATGGCTACTGCCAGCTTGCCTGGATAGCACAATGTGCCCTGGAAATTCAGAAACAGTAGTACTAAATAGCCACATTAGCAGTTATCCTGTGTTTTTCATGGTATAAAATATTGGCACCATTTTGTACAATGCCACTCAGAAAGTCTGATGTACATGTGCCTGGGAAACCAGGACACTGGCATGATATTGATGTCTACCTGCCTGAGGTTTTGTGGAAACCTTGTGAAAGATGTATTCTGAGGTCACATGTTGAGTCATGGCTACATTATGTAATTGAAGGAATAACCTGTGAGTAACATTAACAGGTGTAGAAAAGGGGTGGGAGAGACTGTGGCCATGGGTACATTACATAAATAGTTGGGATGGTGGCATAATGGTTAAGATATTTACCTTACAAACACAAGGTGCAGGGTTTGATTCTCAAATGGTGTAATTGGCTAGACTTAAAATGGCCTACAAGGGCAATTAGTCTAGCACTAATCTATGAACCTAAATGGCAAGGCTCTGCAGACCGCTAACTGTGGCTGATAAACAGTTATGTAAAGGGGACTGTGGCCATAAGTATGGGCATTCTACATTGTACTACAAACGCACCCTGACTTGCATGTTGCACCCATGGTATCCATGACCACCCAAGGGTTGTAGAGTCTGGAGAAATTCACTACCCTTGAATGACATGCTACTGCAGGTTCCCCTGTACTGTTTGCACCAGATTTGGTAGGTACTGGTAATGGATGCTAATTCTGTGGGCAGCTATAGTACGCCTCTGCACAAATTCACTGAAGGGTTAATGGTATGGCACTCCATGCAAAGAAAAAGTCATGGAGTGCTGTGACAAGACAGGTCCACCACAGGAGGGATATGATTCCCGACTGTCTCAACCTTCTAGAGTACATGGTTGCCATGTTCACCTATCCAAAAAACACATGAAAGTCACCACACGTCAAGATTTAATGAAGCTTTCAGGTCTACACCTAGACCTGAAAGCTTCATTAAATCTTGACGTGTGGTGACTTTCGTGTGTTTTTGGATTTTGCTGAACAACTAAGCGTGTTTTAACTGCCATGTTCACCTCCCATGGTCCTACCTCACCTCATAGTGTTGCATTCAGCTGCCAGGTGCTTCCTCCCAACCTGTGCAAGTGACGTTGACTGTGCTCTACTCAGTCACTAATGTGTGGGGCATGGTAATGTCTGAAACTCTAAATGACCAGTTCATGCACAGCCTGAGTGTGATAATGCATGCACCATTTTGTTCTATGTCGTCTGTTTCGTGGCCCATAAAGTGCTGCAGTGTGTTGTACTTGCTTCTGCCTCAGCTGCTGTACTGCTGCTGCATGGTGCTCCCCTGACTTTCTAACCTTTCTACTGCTGGTACAAGTTGTGTGGCAGATCTTATCCAGAAGGTCATGTGCTCCTCCAACTGCTTTCACAATGTATGCTGTCCAGCATGTCACACACAACAGATATGTTGCTACAGATTTCTGGACTGCATTCTAGTGCCTTTCTGAGGATTTTAGGCAACTAAACGATCTCTAGATTAGGCCAGATAACACATTTCAGCGTTTGCTGCATTGTAAGAATACAGTACAGATTGCAGATGGAGGATTATCATCCAGGTTGTAAGGCACATCCAATTTCACCTGCAACACAGAACAAACATCATATTACATATGGCCTGCCCGCTGCTTGTGTGGTAACTGTGCATATAGACTTGTCCAACTGGCCTGTGTGTAACCTACCTACTAGATTGCCTTGTTGGAAATCCCCTGCTGTATAAATTTGACCTTTGCCAGATGTGAGAATCATAGGAACTGTCTAGGTGGCATGCAGACATATTATGGGGGATGGAGAACTCCATCCCCACTGCTATAAAACTGGACAACCCAACACAAAAATTTAAAAACAACACCTAACATCCTCCTGATTGTGCTCATGCTGCCATCATGGCTATTTTTTTTTCTCTCCCACTTTCCTGCCCCTAGCTACACTCTCCCACCGTACTCATTTCCACCTTATCCTGCCACTTCCACCTGTCTCTACTTTTCCTTAGCTCATCTGACGTCTTCAGTCTCTGTATCTATTGTAGCTCATTACTTTATTTTGTTCTTTTTTTGTGTAAAATATTGTTCTTTTTCAAATACATTTATTCCACATTCGTATCTTTTAACACTGAATTCCAAATATATCTATATAAAACAGTTAAAATATCAACTGTCAGTGCTGTGAAGAATTGCAAAATATTTTGCCTTTTTGTAAAACAATATATTATTAACCTAAAAATATAATCTTATGCAAATATATAAATGTTTTTCTTTTATTGTATCAACAATGCAAATGTGCATACATGTCCTCACAAAGAGGATTACTGGCCTGAAACAGATGCCCTACGCAGACCGTCTCAAAAAACTCCAGCTTTACTCCATTGCATATCGCCTACTCAGAGGCGATTTCTGCCTAACATACAAAGCTATGTCAAACCCAGAGCTGTTGGACATGCTCCACTTAAAGAAATCCTAATCCCTCCGAGCTACATGCTCTAGGGACCTAAACCTTGTCACCACAATAAACAGAACATGGTGGAGGGATAGATTCCTGTCCCAGAGACTTCCCATACTCTGGAATAGACTACCTATCTATGTCAAACAGAGCTCCTCATTAGCACTCTTCAAGAAAAATCTTGATGATTGGATGGGTAATAGGAAATTCACCCCGGGGATCAGTTCTGTGGTTCTGCTTGACAGGGGCACAGGAAAATAATTTTCTTGGGTGGCGAAAGCCAGGGTACCTTTTTGGCTAGGCTTGTATAGGCCCTAGGGCCAGTAGCCTAGTACCTACCTATGAACCTATGCTATTGTAACTTTTTGTCTTACTGTACTCCGTTCAACTATGCTACTGTGTTTTGTTCAAGGAACATTTCTCCCCAGGTCTCCCCTGTAAATGGGATTGTTAGCTAGTTGGCAAGCAGTGAATAAATAAATTATATCTATAGATAATGCCCAGACCATTACAGAGCATCTGTCAGTTAAGGGAATGGAAGTATTTCTTGCAGATGTATTGCAGAACCTCTGGACCTGGTAGGGTCTTGATGGAAGTGTGTGTGAAGTCTTTGGCTGTCAGGAAAGTAAACTATGTTGTAAAATGGCCTGCAAAAGCTGTATTTTACCTTTTGCCTCTACTTTGTTCAGTGGGGATTTTGTTGTCAGCAGCACATTAAAAATGCTTCCACAAGTATGTTTCTGTGGTATCATATCACTTCTATCTGTTTTTTGGTTCAGCCTAACCTTTCCATGTAGTTCTGACAGCCTGCTGTGCTTGTCTTTGCATGCCTGATTTTTTTATGCTGTATTTTTTACTGCAAAGATGGTACCCTGAATCCCTGATTCCAAGACTACTACCTGCACTTTCATACTGTATTCATAAGTGTATGAAGATATGCAAGTAAAATCCATGGTAATTCTAGCATGTAGTCTAGCTGTGCTATCCATCTTCTCCAGTTTCCCCCACCCCGCCCAACTCCAAATGAGGTGTAGTTTGGAAGTGGTACATCTTGTCTGAGGATAAGAACTGCTCCTTTTAATCACTAATTTTGAACAAAGGCTTTATGACAGGCACAGTTGCTGGCAACATAAAGTTTGCACTTGCAAAGGATATTTTTTCTTTTATCTGTTTAACTATGTAAGCCCACTGAACACTAATCCCTTTTTAGGGTTGATGTGGAGCCACTATCTACTTAAGTGACCAGCTCAGAGTCACACAACAAGCAAGTGGAGGTGGAAGGGATCAAACCTAGCACCCTCAACTGTAGGAAGCAGTTCATTAATAGAGCATTAATCCTTTTTGCGGAGTCATTTTTGTCTTGCTGCTGTGATGGAAACAAGTATGCACTAGTCATTCCATATGGTTTACTTTTTCAGATTCAGTTTTTATTTATTTATTTATTTCCTTATTGCAAGTTAGCCACTTACCATAAACTGTTTTGTTGTTGCCTGACTTTCAGCAAATCCCTCTAGGCACATTATCTCCCTCTTAGTGACTTTTTCACAGTAGGTTCATAAGACAGTCACTTACTGTGCAATCTACTTGCATTCTCATGTTGTCCGTTTCCCTTGGTTGTGAACCAGACATTCCGGTTCAATAAATGTTGCAGATTTTTGCTGAATAATTTTAAATATTTTCGTCTTGTGTGTTAGAATGTCATGCTTTCTCATTTACTTGTACGCAGTTTCCTCTTGGTCTGAGACTTTAGTGTATGTATGCAGATGTACTTACATCATGCAGCATTTCTACCACCACAGTCTTACTGTGTCGATCAGAATCTTGTTGCAAGTTCCCATATACTCCCCCACCTTTGGTCAGTTGCTTACAGTAAATGACCCCTGTGTGTTTCAACTTTTCATTTTATAATTGCTGAATGCTCATTCCCAGTGCATAACTTCTGTCTTAAATGTTTAAACTGCTGTCCTCAGTCATTATGGCTGTTGCTGTCTGCTTTTGTTTATTTTATTTAGTTGCTGTTTGGTAACCGGGTAGGTGGTCTTATCCAGAGACTGTCTTCAGACAGGGCACAGGATTCAATTATTAGGCAACTACTAGGTGATTTTGATTTTGAAAGTCACCATACGGTTTTCTCCCATGCTGTACTATAGGTCCAAAAATAGTACTTCAAACTACCACACAACAGGCCTGTTCAGTGAACAGTGCTAACAGTCTGTCACACAAGAGTCCTGTCAGAGTGTGCTACAGTTTCACCACTACTGTGTGTGGGTTGTGAGTCAAGGCAGTCTTAATAGAAACTGCAAGTAACTCTTTGTGTCATGTCACTAGTTACAATATCCTAGCATGAAGGGAAGGGGTGGGGGTGCAAAAAATAGTGTTTTATGTCCTTTACCTCTACCTGACTTAGGAGCTTTTCCCTATTCAGAATCGGGGAGTGTTTCAGTTTTTACAAAATAAAGTGGTGGGAGGGAAAGGAGTCGACAACATTTACTATAGTAAAAGAGCTTTCATTTAAGTTAGGCAGTATAGCTGCAGAATTTGTATGACTGTTATTTGGCCACCATTTATGTGCAGTGGTCAAGAAGTGTTTACTCCATCAGTTTGCCAATTGTATGTGCAAAATCTTTTGCATGAAAGAGTGTTGTAAAAGTATTTATTTACTTACATAGTCATTCTCCCATTTGATAATCATCAGATGTATGATGTGCGCACAGTTAAATGAAGAGTCTGTATTTAATGGGCTGTAGTGTATGTATGTGACAACAACAAGCTGAAACACTTTTTACTGTGGCCAGGAATAATTGTGGGGCACGTGTGTCTGCAGGAGGTTACATTACGTTTCACTGTTGCAATCAGTGCAAACAAATACATTAGGGTGGTCATTATTCATTCATTTGATCACAGTCAGATACTTGAGGTGCATATGATCAGTAAAGTGGTTGTAATTGGCACATCTGTGTGGGGGTGGGGTGTTCAATGGTTGCACTGTAGTATGAAATACAAATACATTACTGTGATCATTATTTAAGTATTTTTGTTCATTCATTTATTTAGTCATCATAGACAGCTATCCAAGGTGTACAGACTAAAGTGGGTGTAATTGGTAGGCACGTGTTTGTGTGTATGTATGCACTAGTGAGCATGAGAGGTTGTAGTGAATTACACTGTACAGTGACAATAGTGAGCTGAAATACATTATTGTGTGGACATTTTTTTTATTAATTCATTTGATCACAATAATGCATCTGCGGTATAAACCGTTAGTAAAGTGGTTCTATAATTGGTGGGCACAGAGCCAGTCTGTGAGTGAAACTAGCTTGCTTATGCAGTCATTTGATGCATTTAAACAGTTATTGCCTTGTCTTGGCAGGGTTAATGTGTGTATGAGTAAAACAAACTGAAATGACCATTATTATTAATAAGAATTGTTTGTTTAAGTTTGCCTATAGCTGTCATGAACAGGGATAAAGCCCTGTCTAAGGCTAGGGACCTAGCTTGTGTGTATATATGTCATGAAGGATGGCTGTGCCTATTCACAGGGGGGAGGGATACACTGCTGACATAAGCAGATCATCCTTCAAGCCCTGCTAGAGGCCAGTACTTAGAACCATCACAGGGGTGGGCATGTGGGAGGACTGTGATGTGTGACCATTGTACTGCATGGGATATACACTTCATCAAATGGCCACCCCTCATTTTCTGACCCAGCTTCCCAAGGTGAAGTTAGTATGGGGATAGTTGAATTTGAGAAGAGCAGACCCCTACACGTATGGTAGCTGCACAGCTCCAAAATCAAAGCACAATCGAAAAAAACTGTAGAGCCAGCAAACAGTGACAAGAATCTTGTCACTGTTTGTTGGCTCTACAGTTTTTTTCGTTTTTTTTTGGATAGTTGAATTTGGTCAAGGAAAGTACAAAACTGGAGTAGAGTACAAAGAATATGTGGTGGTGGCCAAGTATTTTTGTTGTGCAATGCATATTTATACTTCATATGAGAGATGGCATGTTTCATGGTATTGGATATGTGAATAGTTTTATGAGGATGTATGGTCCAGTTTTACTTTTTCATGTAACTAATTTGTGCACTACATTTTCTATTTTGTGATGACATGGTGGTCTTTGTCATGTGGATAATGTCCCTTTCCACAGTCGGTTATTTTATAAAGGGCTTTATAGTGCCACCTGCATGGAGGGTGTGAAGTGCTTTGCTCTCCTGTAAGGAATACTGTTTCATTGTTTGTGGAATATCTGAAGTCTGATTTTAGCCGCAGCATTCATCAAAATATGTACTTTTAGTAGTTTGATTTTTTCAGGTAATAAGTTGGCTATTAGCACTTTACCTAGGCTGTCTTCATTAAATTAATTTCGACCCTTTCCTCCCAACACTTACTACAAAAACTCTGTGCATGTGCTGGGCAAGTAATGTCACACTCAACTACCTCAAAACAGCCCTATGTAGGATTGTGTACATACACATTCTGAACAAACACAGTGTAAAACTGTCAATAATAGCCATGGTAATGTATCTCAATGTGTTGCTGTCAGAAGTATACAGTACAGTCACCTCATACACACACACACACACACACACACACACACACACACACACCAACACACACCAACACCAACACCAACACCAACACCAGTTGCACTTCATTTGCTGCTTACACCTCAGATGCCTCTAATCAAATAAGAGAATGAATGAGTAATGGCCACAGTAATGTATTCACCTTATTGTTGTCAGACCATTTCAGTACAACTCATTGCAACACCCCATTTTAGGACACTCGTACAAAAACCTACTACACACCCATGCAAAATTTTTAATTTATAAAAGTAAAACAATACATGTAGATGGCTGGCAGTGACATTACTGAACAGAATTATGCAAGTCAGCAATCCCACAGCAGAGCTGACTGAAAGGAAGAAAAACTTTAAAAATATATATTTTTCATCACACTTGTACCTGTCTGAATCTGTCTGCAACAGCTCTCATTCTTTCAGTTTCACTTAGGCTGCTTTAGACACCAGTCTGCTGGAAAGTAATCTGACATTTTTTTTTCAGAACTACTCACACTCTTGAGTCCCAAAACAGAAAAGTCAATTATTTTTGAGTAGAAATGTATTATGAATGTTTTCAACAGCAGTTCTGCATTTGGAAAGGCTGTAGCCCAGCAGCCATTACCATAAAACAACCCTGTATTTTACATTCTGTGACTCTTGATTGGTTAGTTCTCTATTCTAGGGCAGTCCTTGACAACCTTGCTGTCCATTCAGAAGCCAGGCAAAGAAGGATGGCCTCTTTTGACCTCTGCATACCCTAAAGCCGCTAACCATAAGATGGCCAAATCAACAAATTACGTTTGTTTTGATTGGTTGCAGTTTTTTTCTCTCGTTAGTTTTAATTGAGTGTGCTTCAGTGTAAAATAGTTATCAGCGCAGTGATTGACACCCTTATGTAATACAGGTTCTGTATGTATATGTAGTTTCTTTGTCTTTATATGTACATATATATATTATATATATATATATATATATATGTGTGTGTGTGTGTGTGTGTATAGTATGCATATGTGTGTATTTTATTCATACCATTTAATCATTCCTTGTTAGCAAAAGGCTGTTTAAATGCAAGTTTTTCTTTCAGGAAAAAAAAATTGTTTACATCGTGTTTTTTGCTGGTAGGCCTCTCTTCCTTAAATGTAATCAAACCAGCAGGTTTATACCAGCATTATAGAAAAAGGAAAGTCTTGATCACAACTGCATGCGTTTTCAATAAAAGTGTATTGTGATGGCATGGATAAAAGAAATGATAATTGGAAGTCTGTGTTCTCATTGCATTTGCTGAATTAAATTTAATGTTGATTTGAAAATGAAGCACAGCTAGATCCCCCTCCCTTTTTGAAAAACCAGGAACACTGCATAATTTAGGTCTGTAACTTTGTGTGAAGAGTGATAAAGCCTATGGAGCATGGAATTCACGTATTTGAGATAACACTAAGAATTCCTCTCCACAGTACAAAGCAGTATTTCCAGATTCTTCTTTCTGACCAAGGTCCTGTGTTGCAGATAGACTAATCATGTCAATTAATGGGACTGACTGAATGAATGGATGTTTGGCATTACTGAATGTTCAGTGCAATGCACTATCTTTCCCATTAATTAATTGTGTTCATTTATAACATGAAAGCATAGCTTAGGCCTACTAGAATGGATGCATTGCTTTAACAGTGCTGTAGCGTTTCTTGGTGGCCTAGTGCACAATATGTCTTGCATTATCATTCTCATGTCACATGATCTTGTGACAAGATGTTTGAATTCTTCTCTTTGAACTTCCATGTTTGATTGCATCGTGATGACAGATTATCCCTAAATGCATATCTGAATTAAGTCTGACGTTGTACTTAATGTACTACATTGTAATACCTAGTATCTGTATTTCTAATATAATTTGGGTTTTGTTTATTTGTGGGTGTTTTCATTGCATTCAATGTTCAGGATAGATTACCATACAAACAGTTACTGCCTTATCAGAACTGCTCTTGTAAACTTCGTAACAGTGCATAAGGTGTTTACAAGTGTTGCTTTTATTCATTTCAGCTCAGTGCCAATGTGCTGATATTTCTCTGCACCAATATTATTGGAATCTGCACACACTATCCAGCAGAAGTGTCTCAGCGCCAAGCATTCCAGGAGACAAGAGGCTACATCCAAGCCCGCCTTCACCTCCAGCGGGAAAATCAGCAGCAGGTAACTGGATATAAAAATATATAAACAGAGTGTGAGGAGACAGGTGATAGGAACCAGGCAGACACAAATGTAAGACAAGTACAAGTGCTAGAAAACGCTTTGAATAGTTTTGTACTTTGTGTGTCATTTCTTATTGCAGTCATTAGACAAAAGTCCTTGAATTTTATTGGCTTTGAAGTTCACCTGTAGTGCAACTGTTTCAGTTTTTCTTTTAGTTGACTGATAAGTATATTGGTCATAAATTAACATTTATTTTCATACACAACATAATTTACAAGCAATATTTCTGAGGTGCTTACTGTGAAATATGTTGGTTTACCTTGCTTCTAAACTGCCAACATTCTGAAGTCTAGCATCTAAATAAGACATGATTGCATGACAGTGCAGAGAATTTAACATTTACAATACAGTTTAAGTAGCAGTTTTAGTATTGAAAACACCAAAACTGAAACAATTGTCACCAACCGAAACTAATAACTAGGAAGAGGTGACATCTTAGTTTGAGGTCCGCAAAATACGAAACACTTAGAACTGTAGGTTAGTAGTTTTAGTATCGTTGATTGTAATAAGCTGGATGGGTATGTGTATGTGTTGGGGGATGGGTACAAATCAGTTGCATTGGGACTTAATAAGAATCTGTGCAACTTTCTCTTACCTGTGGTCATGCGGAAGCAGCAGTTAAAGCTAGTGGAATCAAGTTCCAGACCTGTAGATCACAGAAAAGGGTAGTTTCTTGCCTTGTGTAACTAGTTAAAGTGGAAGCCGTCAAGATGTAAATGTTTATCAATCTGAAAATGAGCTTTTTTTTCCCCCAAAGTTGAAGAATGACATAATCAAAGGTTCCTTCCTGCTTGACCACTGGGGGTTCACCAGCTTTTCACAGTGGGCGTACTAATGCTCCTTGTATGAGTGTCAACTGGCAGACATCGTATAGCCTTTGAAGATGTTAACAGATAAATACGAGTAAATTCTTTTGTCTGAAGGTGAACCTACTAGGTACTGCCCTTATTAATGTCTTTGTACCTGAATTCTTGCGTGTTACTGTTATTTAATGTTTCACTTTTATATATACATAATGTAACTCTTGCTTATAAATCATGTTTTCTGTTCACATATTTGTACTTTTTGGTAACTCTTGTTTATTGCCAGTATACTAGTACGTAGACTTTGCATGATGTGAATAGCTTTTTCCTAATTATAATGATAAATGTGATAAAGAAGCAGATTGAGCAGGGACAAAATTGAAACCGCATTTTACCAAACTGAAGTAAACATTAGTAATGACTAAATCACTGTAATTAAATGTGTGGAAATCACTGCTGCTATGAACATTGTCAGACATTTCAGTACTGTCCATGTAATTCTCAGTTATCTCCTGTTGTATTGTATTCAGTTATAATATTAATGCATACTACTTAAGAGTTTTTGGATGTTAAGCTAATAAAAAGTAATATTAATTTCTCTTCCACAGTTTTTCAAAAACCGACCTATTCAAGACATTTTTATTTTTTTAACAGCTGCCGCCCCTTACAACCAAGGAAGAGCATAGTTAAATACCAGTTTGTTAGAATAATGCAGATGATTTCATACAAAAGTGTATTGTCTTCAGAAGATTTCGAAGTTGAAGCATGTGTTTGTGGACAGAGCTTACCCCAAGTTATGTATAGAAAAGATGGTACTTATGTATTATCGCAACCAGATTTTTGCAATAATACTGCTTGCTTCCCCATGTGTGAATGTAACCAGAAATGTATGCAGAATCACACAGGCAATGTTATCATAAAAAAAAACACTTTGTTGAGGTAGGAACAGTGTAGTATTTGAAAAATAACTGTTTGTTTGCACCTGTGCCATTTCCCGACATCATGTCAGTCATACTACGTTTCCAAGTCCTGTTGTGTGTGCACACAACACAGCAGAAGTATGTGAAATGTAGAAATTACTCTGAATCACAATCACAGTGCAACCTCACTGAATGCAAACAGTTCTGAACAAACTACTGTGTTTCTTTGTGGCTTGGCCAAAAGCCGATCCCGAAAAGACATAAAGTGACAGCAAAGATACGTTCTCCTTTCAAGCGATGACATTTTGTGGCCAGATGCAAAGAGCCACATCTGCAGCATATTGCCTTCCCCAGAACTAGCAGCCCAAAAGGGGTGAAAAGCAACTGACAGTTCCCACACCATCCAAAAAGGGGGGAAACGCGACATCTATAGATGTGATTTATTTATCATTAAACGCACATCATGGAGGATAACAGTTTGGGGGGGAGGCCCACACTACTGTTTCACAACCAACTTCCAGAGCCAGCCAGCCAGTACATACTGCTCGGGTCATCTCAACTCTGATTTGCAGGACAGTGCAAAAAGACTGGCAGGTTATACTGTAAACTGTCCCAAATCATGAAATTAAGGACAAAGACTTGTTTGTCCATAATGTCAGAAATTATCAGAGATTTGGAAGCTGATTGCGAGAGAATCGCACAAATCTGGTATGTATGACCATTCTTTGATGGCATTGGCTGTATGACCATTCTTTGATGGCATTGGCTGACAAAGAACGTTCAGTGGGCAGCCTTGCCAAGAAGCGACTCGCTGCCAGTAAAGAGCACAAAGAAACTGTTTTGTAGATTTTTTTCTTATTTTTTCTTTTTTTTTTTTTTTTTCTTTTTTTTTTTTTGTAGTTTTGTTAAAGAAAACATTGTTTTCCATTTCAACCAGATAAACAGACATAATTACTGATCGGGAAGCAAGCCATATTATTGCAAAAATCTGGTTGCGATAATACGCAAGTACCAAAAGATTTGTGACAAAGTGGTTGGCAAGTATAAAAAAGGCACCTATTTATATTTTATAGGGCTATTCCAGGAGACCGTGACAATATTAATACAATGGAGGCAATACTTAACACCATTAGAAATTGTGGCAATTTCATTACCATTTTCTCTACTAACAGTGGGGTTGTTACACGTGTTATAAGGAAGAATTGGGAAATGTTTAAAAGTAAACAACAGTTTGAGTAAATCACTTCCCTCTACACTGTGTCCATTTCAAGCAAAGTGGCAGATGTTAAGAATTTGTAGGTGAGATTGTTTCACAGGCAAAAGGAAAAGGGAACATTTAGATGTAATAGTTGTAAAAATTTGCAGCTACATAATACAGGTGACAGTTTTAAATTAGGGTGAGTTATGGTTAAACTCAATGGATACAACACTTGTAGGTCAAGGGGAGTGGTGTATTCAGCCTTATGGCACTCTTTTTCAGCCTTTTTATATAGGAAAAGCAGAGACAACATTAAGGGAATGTATACTTGAGCACGTATTTGATATAAAAAAATATGTTAATATATAGCACAAACACTATTTTCTGCACTGGTTTCAAATAGTTTAATTTTATTATTTTGGAAAGAATAACACTGAATCAAAGAGGAGTCTCTGGGAGGAGATAATAGAAGTTAAGGAAGTTTTATGGCAGCTGAAATTAAGTACTTGTCACCCTCCGGGTACCAATGAGAATGCGTGTTTCATGTGCAATTTGGAAAGGAAGGCTGCCAGATTGTGATTTTGAATACATTTTTAAATATATATTTTTTCAGGTCCCCTTCAAAGGATCGAAATTTCAGAACATCAAATCACTGATCTCTGAAGACCAGATGATCAAAGTTTTGAAATATCAAACGTTGTGAATGGAGATCAACGTACACTGTAGAACAGGAACTTTACCATTCTCTTCTTTTAGTGTGATCTCGTAGTTGGTATATTAAGTAGTGGCAGGGGGGTGTGGGCCCTGCAAAAATATGAAATAAGTAGTTTTCACAGTTTAGATTTACGTTTTCCTAGGTTCAGTTTTCAAAATTTCGACCCTCTGGTCTTCAATGATCAGGGGTTCGATGTTTGAAATTTTGATCCTTTGGAGTAGATCCCTTTGTTCACATTTCACTTTAATTTTTCAGTCTAATTTTTTTGCATATGAATGTTACTTAGTGTTCCCTGGTTAGAATGTATTTATTTTTTATCTATTGTATTTTTCTTGTTCATGTACCTTTAAATGCTCTAAGTGGCCTGTTCAGTAGTCACCTGATCAAGCAGGTCATGTTATGTAACAGCTGGGTAATGGAACAGCTAACATCATGGTACTGAAGAAGTCTCTACTTTGTGAAAGGTGAATGTGCTTAACCGTTAAAAGTCTCTTTATTGCTACTGCAGTGGTTGCTTACTCAAAAGTTGCTGACAGTTGATTCTGAGTTTGTAAATTTTATGGTTTTTCAACACACCTGAAGTGGCTTTTTATGGGTTACAAGTTCTTCCCAGTTATACTTTTCTTTCTGTGTTTATTCTATATTTTATATTATTTATGTACTGATGTTCACTAAACCCATAAAAAGTGTAAGTAACGCAATCCCCACTGTGCCGTGATTTACATAGAACTGCTTCAAAGGGGAATTTACCCTTTTCCCTACTGTAGTGCAATCTCGGTGGGGGTATATATCATTTTCAATGGGTGTTGGGAGTGCAGGGGGCTTCCCCCCTGCAAAAATGCATATTTTTTTATGTTGAGTTTTCGGAAATGCGATCCTATGGTCTTGACCATATGAATTTCAAGCTTCCGAAAAATCAAACCCAAACAAATAGTAAATACATAAACTAACTCCTCTGCCAGTTGCCTTTGTTAAAGGATTCTATGGTTCTAACTCTTACACCCCCAGACAAAGTAGTATTTTGCCCTTATTTTAGGTTGTGATAACACTGGTGTTTCGAACTCTTAGCATTTAACTCACTGCAGTGCATCAAATGGACATCATCTGTGAGGGATGCAACCTATCTATATAATCACTGGTTTCTAGATTTGTGCCACCCCCCCCCCCCACAAAAAAGTGTTTTGTGTAGTTATATTTGTAAAATTTCTTAGTGATTGTCCCAAGAGTTATTTTAAGCCTAGCCAAGATTACCTGAAATTTACCAAAGTATTGTTGACTTGAGTCAGTTCCCCAAGGAATTTTATGGTTACAATATGGGCTTACAGGCATCAAGCATTCATAAGTTGCCCCAGTCCATTAGGGAAATAGGTACCAAGCCAGGTGTAAATTTTGTGATTAAGATTATGAATGAAATGTGAAGCAGAGCTCATCTGTAAAGCTGTTCAAATGTAACTTGGACCAATGGATGCAAAATTACAAAATTTACACCTGGTTTGGTACTTATGTCCCTAATGGACTGGGGCAACTTATGAATGCTTGATGCCTGCATGCCCGTATTGTAACCATAAGCAAGGGAGCCCGCAGGATTTTTTGCAGGGGGGTGCAAACTCAAGCCCTGCCCATGTAGCCCCGCCCCTCCGATGTCCCCACCCACTCAGCCCCACCCCTGCCCACACAGCCATTCCAGTGTCCCAATACTTGGCTATTTTTCCCCATTTGTCATAGACACTGTTCAAATCTCTCAGTGTGCATACTGTTTTATGCTTTACTTCTACAATGATTACAGATATTTGGATTTCATTTACAACTTTTATTTCAAATTTTATAGCACAAACACCGATAGACATTTACTAAACCTAAACAAAGCAATAGTCTTACAATGAAAAGAGACTTGTCATTAAAACTTCTCTGCCTTTGAAACCCACATTCACCGAAACATTGAAACCCGCGTTCAAAGAAAATGCATCTAGCCAGTGACAGGGTAAGTTTACCTTTGGGCTGTTTTCAAATCATAGGCTCCTTGCACACATTTTTAGAACCATGCAAAAGTTATTTGATTCACCCTCCTGACTATTAATTATACTATTAATTATACTATATAATAATTGAATTATATTCCTTGTATAATACAGCACCACTTGTTAGAGTGTGTTTTAAATTTATAGTTCTGAACATTTTTCCTTTAAGCAATGAAACAAATCATATGAACCAATAATGACAACCTGCCAATTCAGAACATTTCAACAACAAAAGGACCACTCTCCTCAAACTTCTGTCATACAATTCACCAATATCAATCAATATGCAGAATCTTTGCAGAAGTAAAACTCATCTGAATAATTCCACATTAAAGAGATCTGAAACCAGTGAAGAGGTTGTTGCTAGAAAACAACTTTATATTTCATCGTTTCATCTACAAATTCACTGCCTGCTGCCCTTGAAAAATAAATTGCTTACGTTATATTAAAAAAAATGGTAAGCTGGTATATTGCAATAGAGAATGGGTGGCAAGCTGAAAAACAAGTACATAGTTAGTAGGCAGCTCATCCAAAGGAAGACATACACCCCCTTAAAATACACATCTGCATGTTATGGGAGTAGAACCTACAGCCCTCTGTATCAAGATGCAAGTATGCTACCTGCTGTGCTGCTTTAAAAATTCTATACCACAATAGTGATACTATTTGCTAAACAAAACAATTGCACATTTTAAGCAGACTTAGCATGAGCAGCAGTAAAACTCTCTTCCCTTGAAACTCACAGTTCCTTGAAAATGCACTTGAAAATAAATTCCACCTGCTAACTCTAGGGCATTTCACTCTCTCTAACACACACCTCAACCTTTAAGTGCAAGAAATCTGGACAAAGCCTAAAGTAAAAATCGGAACAGATTATAAATATTGCTCTCATGAACTTTTTCTAAAGGATATTATATCTAAAACTCAAATGTCTGTCATTACTTAGCAACTTCAATACTTTTTAGGAGGAATATGGGGAAAAAACTGGACATTCTCCAAAAACCTGGACAGCTGAGGGGTATGCTTCCTCCTTCTTATACATACAGACACACATACACACCATACCTCTCAATCTGTTAACACAAGAAATCTGGACAAAGCCTGTTATAACGTTGGGGATAAAGGCCCAAAACTAGGGACACATTAGAAAGTTGCTAGAATAAAAGGATTTATGTTAGAATTAAATTTTCTGAATGATATGAAGTCTGAAACTGAAATGCATGTCATTATTTATTAACAACTATATTCAGATATAGTTGGTTACCTCAGTACTCACCATGGCTTGCATTTTCTCCTCTCTTGAAAGGCCCACTCTGCTTAACTTGTGTATTATTTCCTCAGTTACTTCACCGTGGGTTGCAAGGCAGCTTCATCACTAGTGTGTGCACAAAATATAATGCTTTCAATGAGTCTTGCAAGAAATCACATGCAATCATCATGGCACAGAGGTTCTACTGAAGATGCTGTAAATTTCTCTCATACACGAACACGACAGAAGCCAGAAACAGCTGTTATTCCACAGCCAGATGCAGCAGTAGGAAAACAAATTGCAGAGAACCAAAATAATTTGGAATCAATTGTATCTACCATTATTTACTGTGCAACCCTTGACATTCCTCTCTGTGGAAAAGAAGGCTCTGCTGGAAATTTGTTACTTGTTAGATTTTCGTATTGAAGCTGGTGACAATACTGAAATAGCACAGTGAAACAGGTGCAGGAAATGCTTGGTACATATCCCATAGGGTGAAAAATGAGCTGTTGGCAGAATACGAACACATACTTCAAAAGGAGATTGTTTGTGCAGCAAACAGGGCAGTTGGATTTCGTGTATTGGCAGATGAAACTGCAGATATCTCAGACATTGAGCAGTTGTCACTGGGCATTTGGTTTGTTGATGATGATTGTATTCGAGAAGAGTTTGCAGATTTTGTTCCCATTGTCATGAGAGATGCACAGTCTGTATCAAATGTCATTGTCAGTGAATGCATAAAGTGCAGTCTAGACCTGGAAAAATTACTCAGACTGGCTATGACGACTGCTCCATAATGGCAAGCATCCAGAATGGTGGTCAGGCAAAGATTTGTGAAAAGTATCCAAAAACAGCCTTTATCCACTGCGCATCTCACAGACTAAACCTTGTAGTCAGTGATCTGAATGATGTTCCTGAAATGAATAGTGCTGCTGATGTTATCAAGATTATTTTTTCCATGACAGTCCAAAACGACGAGCATTGGCACCAAATATACGTCTTCTGTGTGAGACACGATGGACTGAGAAATAAAATTCCATTCATGTGTTTATTCAGAACTTTGAGAAAATATATGACTGCCTGGCTGATCTTCAGAAGAGCACTGCTGGTGAAACCAGACAAAATGCACATATGTTACTCAGCGCTTGCTCATCGTGCACATTTCTTATTTTTCTCTTCATTATTGCAAATTACTCATCAGTTCTTGAGCCTGTTGCCCAGATGTTTCAGTCTGTTCAACTTGATATAGTAGAGGCTCAACAACACATCAACAGACTTATTAAAACATTCAAGGAGCACCGCAACAATGCTGAAGAACACTTTAGGAATGACATTCTCAGTAAGGCAAGTTTAGTATTGAGTTTAGTATTGAGTTAGTGTTATCAAGGATTTGCAATCGACACACCGAGCAAACACAGTAGTCATGGATTTTGAGAGTTATTACAGAACAAGTATTTCTATTCCCTATCTTGACTCCTTAGTTTTTTCACTGACATCTCGCTTTTCCACCATTAACACTGCTCAGTTCAACTTATTTTATCTGCATCTTAAAATGATGCAAAACCTACAACGTGAAGAATTCTGAAAACGAATTGCCGTCAGTAATGAACTATATCATATTGCTACTATATCTGAATGATCGCTTCTTGTCTGATGCATTGGCTTTGAAGTTAAAAGTTAGCCTAAAGAATCCAATGGGCTACTACTACCTTTGTTGTCAATATCTTGCAGATCTTCTATCAATGATGTTACTGAACAAAAACAAACAAAAAAAAGTGTCAGGTATGGGATTAAAAAAAACATTTTCTGATGTGTTTCAGCTGCACCAATGATTGGCATGTGCATCATACTAACCTGGACAACAACAAAAATAAATACATAAAACTAGTTGATTTTGCTTTTGTACATGTTTATGCAAAGAAAACTTAATACTGCAGTAAGCACCATTATACCTCTCAACTGAACAGATTTTCGCCTCCTATTTTTTGTGTGTTCTTCCTAAAATGTGTACTTTTATGGCAAATAGCTGAGGATTGAAGTCATTAAATAATAATAAACATTTGAGTCGAAGACTCCACATCCTTCAGCAATTTCATGCTAATGCAAAACCTATTATTCTATCAACTTTCTAAGTTTGTAAGAGCAATATTTAAAATCTTTCTCTACTTGTTCCCCCATCATTTTAATCTTTGTCCAGATTTTTTTGCTCTAAGAGGTTGAGACTGAGGTAAGAATTCTGGATAGAAATATGTGTTTTATGCACAGTCTTCACAGTTTCCTTAAAATGTCAATGAATCTCACATGAACTTGTCTATATTCTCCTGCTTTGACAATCTGGCTAGTGCTTTTTAGTTTTTCCTTTCTGGTCTTATTTTTAGTACATCTTCAGCATTATCTCTACTAAACATACTGTATGAACAATCAAATGTTACTACATACTTGTATGTCTAAACCATTATGCTTATGTAAATATCTTATGCAATCATATCTACAATTCAGTGCCTACTATTCCTAAAGAATAAATTGCCCATGCTACATTAAACAAAAGTGGTAAGCTAGTATACTGCAATAGGGAATGGGTGGCAAGCTGAAAAACAGGTTCATAGTTGCTAGGTATTTCCTCCAAAGGAGGACATACTCAGGACTGCAGCACCCCATCTCCTTAAAATACAAATCTACATGCTGTGGAAGTAGAACCTATAGCCTTCTACATCGAGATGCAAGTATGCTACCTGCTGTGCTATTAACACTGCTTTAAAATTCTATCGACAATAGTGATACCATTTGCTGAACTAAACAGTTGCACATTTTAAGCAGACTTAGCATGAGCAGCAGTAAATTTATCTTCCCTTGAAGCTCACAATTCCTTAAAAATGCACTTGAAAATAAATTCCACCTGATAATTCTAACTAGGACATTACACACTCACACACTCACCACAACCTCTTAGTGCAAGAAATATGTCCAAAGCTCAACATAAATAGGGACATTTTTTAAATGTCAGAATGAACATTCGAGTGGTCACAAATTGCAGGAAGCATGTTTCTCCTAACAAAACAGTTTTAAAAAAATCTTTTAAAAGTGCTGATACTTTTAACAGATTACATGATATTAATATTGTTATGAGAGCTTCATTAACATTCAGAAAACAAGTGTGCTGATAAAATACTCATGAAATTCATAAAAAAATTAATTTGTCACAAAAAGAAAAAAAAATAAAGGCTGTAAGGCTCATGAAACATTTATTTCAGCCATTGATATCCTGGTATGTAAGGGTTACCACCTATCCCACTTTGCAAGGGACAGTCCCTCTTTGGACAGTTGTGTCCTGCAAAGAATTTGTAAAAATGGCAAATGTCCTGAGATTCTAGAGAAAAATTATTTCCTATATTTTATGTAAAAGTTGTATCAAACAGTTATTCTGTACGATCTGAAACACCTAGATATTATAAGAAACACAAGTGTATCCACCACGGAAATGACAATGAAAATACTGTTCTAATACCAAGGATACGAAGGACACCCAGCCAACAGAGTACGGTTCCTACTACGCCAAGATATAAATATAAAGTCCAAGCATAAACTCGCGTGTAGGAACCTAATAGCACCCTCAATAACTACTAGACAGCTTCAGGTACTTCAACTCTTCAAAGACAATACAAAAATGTACGAGAGCTCTTCAGTTAAATTCATAAAGCTTTAATTATAGTAAGCGCTTTCACCCGTAGGCTTCTTCAGACTTTTCAACTCAACATCCAGTACACAGATTTAAATATACTACGTACACCCATTATTGGTCAAATTCTTAGCTAATGAGAAAACAATGGGAAAATTATTGTGTTACACTCATATTACGCTTAAGCGTATAACTAAACTCTGAAAATGCACAATCTCAGGCCATTATCTTATTTACAAAAGCAAACAATGTGTACTTTTTCACAATGCATCCTATATGAGTGATAAACATCAGCCCGTATTACAGAAAAAACAGCATATCTGGTACATAAAAGACAGCAGTTATTAAACAAGACGAACTAACTGATCGCATTTTGCATTCTCAAACTAGTACTAGAAACATAGGCGCCACACAACCATATAACATTTATAAAACTCAGAGTTCATCAAGAGCGGAACATTAAACCTAACTAGGCAGTACATTTGCAGCGTGTTAAGAAAGCACATATCATTAACTTCCAAATAAGAATATATATCAGAAGCATAAGCGACACAAGATAAAGCAACTTTTAAAAGTGCAGTACACATCAAAATACCACTTTGTACCTAAGTTGACATTACAGGTACAGCGATATAAAAGCATATTTTTAGCTGTCAAACATTAAACTTCCAATACCTTTGAATATGTCTGCAGAAGGCGCAAAACCATTACATCCACAGCATCACTAAAATGCTTGACTGTATATATATATATATATACCATATAAAAATAGCAAGAACCTTAATGTGGCTATCTGCAACTCCAAAGCCCCAAAAGTTTGCTTGTGGAACCCTTACGTTGCACTCAAAAGCTATACTCCACGTCTCTCTTAGCGTGAACTCACGTGAACTCATAAACACAATCTCGTGTCACTTACTCAGTAAAATAGAGAGAGCTAAGCCTAAATGCATCGTGTCTAGTGCAACTACAACAAAGGTTGTTAACTTGCAAAAGTCCAGATAAAGTAAAAATACAAAACTTCTTCTTTATTCCATGAATAAAACCAACAGGAATGAGCTTTAGTGTAGCAATAGTACGCTTCATCAGATTCTATTACAAGCTCTGTTATTTCAGTTTATATAGCTATACATTATACTTAATTGATATAATTAAACAATTAACTAACCATTAAATATCTTAGTTTAAAGCAACATCTTTCTTTTGTTACAGTGCCATTCAGTTACCTCATTTCTGCAAATAAGTCAATTTTAATGCATTTTAAAAGCTCTTTAGATTCAAATATTATATGTATGCCTTTCAAAAAAGGACCCATAACATTAATATATAAACTAAACATATAAGAATTACAATATATATTAACTTAATTACCTTACATTATTTTAAAACAGTAAAACTTTAATGGATTAAATAAAACCACATATTGTCTAAATATTTGTATGATGTATATTAAAGTGTTCAGTGCAGATCTATATATAACAGCCTAATATACATAAATAACCAACTAATCCTATCTATTAACTATGGCCATTTAAATATATAAATAAAATATGAATATATATAAAAATGAATGTATATGTATATAATAAAACTGCATTATTTGCGATGTTTTAAAATAGGCTTCAAGGGGACATACTGATTTAAACCCGGTGTATAATACTTTCTACTTGGTTCTGACAAGTGCTCCAGCTTTGGTGTGAGCAGTTTGACTGTTATATTATAAGAAACAGAATAAGTAACATAAAATGCTACAAAAATAAGCTTTTATTTAGAAAAAGTGGCGTTTATCCTTCGTACTGGCCGTGGGTATGTTTGACCTGCAAAATCTGATGTCTGTACCAAAAATGTCCCACTTTGGACATTTGAAAAGCTGGCAACCCTGTCCACACATCCCGGCCCTAACTACCTATTTCTTACTTGCACACACCTCTCAAACACTTAAAACACACACGCACACACTTACCTCTCACTTGCGCTCGTCCCAACATCTTTTAACATCCCGGCCCTAACTACCTATTTCTTACTTGCACACACCTCTCAAACACTTAAAAACACACGCACACACTTACCTCTCACTTGTATGCTCGTCCCAACATCTTTTAACATCCCCGGCCCTAACTACCTATTTCTTACTTGCACACACCTCTCAAACACTTAAAAACACACACGCACACACTTACCTCTCACTTGTACGCTCATCCCAACATCTTTTGGATTTGGAATTCCGCGCGCAGGGTGGAGGAGGCGGAAGCTAAAGACGTAAGCCAACAGTCGCACAGACGGAGAACATGAAATCATGTCGCAAACACCTGTTCCGTCTGTGCGACTTGACGCAAAGAAAAAAAAAAAAAACATTTTTTTTTTAATTAAAAGAAAATGAAGTCTCCGGGCTAGCCGAATCCAGGGGGGTGCAAGTGCACCCCCTTGCACCTGCCTGCGGGCGCCCTTGACCATAAGATTCCTTGGGGAAATGACTCAAGTCAACAATACTTTGGTAAATTTCAGGCAATCTTGGCTAGGCTTAAAATAACTCTTGGGACAATAATCTGTGAACCTAAGAACCTATGGACTAGACCCTTAGTAATGCAGGATACAGAAACATTACCACTGGCCATCACAGTACAATGAAATGCATGAAGAAAGGAAAGAGCTAGGAGTAAGCCATTAATACTTGCAAAGAAGAGACATCCCATTATCTTTTTAAATATATTTTTGTTGCTACCTCGTAAACCCTGCCTTTTCCCCCTGGTGGAAACAGCTTTGCCTTTCTGTATACTGAGAATGTGCCTGTTCACTTTTCCTACCCACAGCACAACTGTAAGATAGACTTGCCTATGTTCGGGCAGTTTGATTTGGCCTTGCAGATGTTATGGGAAGGAGCTGATCATAATGCATTAGAGACTGCTGCCTTCATAGCAGGAAATGGGAGTACAGTGTATGCTAGTCATTGCATACATACGTACTCATTTCCTGTGCTCTGTCTTTGCCTCAGTGTACTGCCAACAACTTAGAGTTGCATTTTCTTTGCCTCATTATACTGCTGTTGTCCACAGATTGGCGGTACAGATAATGTCCATTGTACTGGAAACTGTGGTAGACACAGTGTTTTCCCTGTGTTCCTCCATCCTTCTCTCCCTCTCTTTTTTCCAATTCCTCCACTGCACTGTGGCAATGCTCAACAGTGTGGCAGTAATGTGTCTCAATCCATGCTATTTGCTGTGTCTTTTTCCCTCGAAGCACCAGCCATGCACACAACCATTCTTTGTTGGTATCTTCTGGCAGCCCTTCCTGCGAGCTGTATTGCTTGTAGTTTGACTTATCCCCTTGTTAACAGAGTTCATCCTTAAGGCATTTCTTTGTTGTATCATATGAAATACCAGGACATAACTCCCATGTTGTACTATAGACACTGAAGTGCTGCCACTGGCTGCCTTAGGAGCTAGGAAACATTTTTTTTCCACAACAGTTCTTTTATGATATGATTCCTGGCACTGATATGATATAATTTTTATTGATATAAGTATAATTTTTGTGGCTTTTCTACTGTTTACTATCTAGCGACTGCATTTAAACTGATTTATTGTGTCTAAACTGTTTTTTGCACTTTAAGTTTCCAATTGTTGCAAATTGTATCTGTAGGCTACACACTCAAGTGCGCTAGCCGATTTATAGCATTTAAAGCATTTATTGACTGTTTTTCGTCTCTGTTTCCGAAAAAAAAAAAAAAAAAAAAAAAAAATATCTTTTGTTTCCCGCCTTACTGAACTAGAATAGTCCAGTATCAGAGTTTGCTGATCTCTGGGCTTTGTCTTGGTTCCTGTAACTGTTCCATATCCTTATTTGGAAGAAAGGAAGCTTCTTTGTTTACCAGTGGGAGTGGGAAGCACTGAGCAGCCTATTTGTCCATTTTGGAGTGGTATCAGCCAGAAACTAGTAGTCCATTGGCCATTTTGGGTCAATTCCCAGCTCTTTTCAACCCCCTGCTATAAAGCACGCTAAAGCGCGCTTTAGCGCGGAGTTGCCACAGGAGCACACAAGAGCAGCGGCGGTTAATTGGGGTTAAACTATTCAGGCTACCTAAAGTCAACTCTTCATTTTTTCCCTTAGAACAGCTCTTCTTGAACTCTACTTCTAACCAAAACAGCCTATTCTCTATCTGAAAGATCCAGCTATACTTGATTCCTAAGGAGACTATTCTCTATCTGGGAAGCTTGCACTCGCTCCTAAAGTACTTTCTACTCTGATATAGCACTTTTTTATTATACATAGTACCCCACCAGCCTAAAACCCCTCTTTCAATTACCCACATCCCTCGAAGTCTTTTCAAACTCAATTAACAGAAAGTTCTTTGTCCTCTCCTTCTAGCATGTCGAGGGGTCAGTTGCTAGTGTCCTCTCCTGCCCAGCTGGTGAATCTGGGAATATTGAGGCAATGTTACAATTGCCTCATGTACACAGACAACCCTCTCCTTCTCCCACAAAACACAAATACATGTGAGAGATGCAACTATATAGCCAAACTGGAGGCCGAGCTCTCTCAACATAAGACTGGCAAGACCAGACAGGAGGAGAAGGAAATCACACACACACCACAAACCCAGTCTCACATAGTACTATCACAACTTCAAGTCATACACATAAACACACAAAGACATACTCGGAGGCTCTGATCAAAGATCTACCAAAACAGCAGAGGCCACCAAAGCAGACACCCAAACAACTGCCACCTCATGACACAACACATGCAACACATAGACCACAAAGTCAGTGTGCCAAACAGTCACAGCCCTTAAGGCCAAACACAATGCCAGACACACTTGTCATAGGTGACTCCATAGTCAGACACACTGACATCCCATTCACCAGATTGAGTAAGGAGAAGGTCACAGTAAGCTGCCTGTCGGGCGCTAGAATCCGCCACATAACGCAAGCACTCAGGTCACTCAACAGCAAGTACAAGTATGACTCAGTCATTGTCCATGCTGGTGTGAATGACCTGAGACGTACCTCCCTGGACTACATGAAAAGAGACATAGAGGAGCTCTCTGATTATGTAGCCCAGGCAGGTATGACCCTGACCCTGAGCAGTATCCTACCTTCACCAAGAATTATGCCACAATACAGAGACAAGATGATCAGCTTTAATAATTGGCTTAATCTCTGGTGTCATTCAAAGGGGATCCAATGTCTGTCTGCCTGGGATGACATGCTGGACAAGCCACGCTGCTTCACAAGGGACGGCTTGCACCTGTCACCCCTGGGCTTCCGGATATTGGCAAAGGCTCTTGCCACCCCCATAGTGCCTTTTTTAGGCAAGGCTCAAATTCTAAACCTACCACCCTAGAACACAAAAAAGAAAATAAACTAAGGGTAATGCTGCTCAATGCCAGAAGTCTAAACTTCAAGATGCACGCACTCGAAGCCCTTTTCAGTATGGAGAACATCGATGTCTGTGCTGTGACTGAAACCTGGTTCAAGGCTCCTGAGAGCACCCCGGCACTATCAGGTTTTACCTCATATCATGCGTTCCGGCCCCAAAATCCGGACCACACCAAGAAAGGAGGGGGGGGTATCCATATTCATCAAGGATACCCACAACTCCAGGTTGGTGGCAACGTACGAAGCATCGGAGACCATCCAGGTGCAAGTAACCGTAGGAAAGACTGCTCTGCAATTTGTAGCATGTTACAGGCCACCCTCTCAAACTCAGGAACATCACACAGCTTTCCTGAAAACACTCGAGGGGATAAATGTATCTCCAAACACCATCATATTAGGTGATTTCAACTACCCGAATATAGACTGGGATCATTACTCAAGCCCCAACACTCTAGCCCAAAGGTTCCTGAAGTTCATAAACTCAAATGCCACGGAACAACTAGTCACCATCCCCACAAGAGGAGAAAACATACTAGATCTCATCATCACGAACATGGGGACACAATGTTCAGCACCAGAGGTGTACCCCTCATTGGTGAGATCAGATCATAAACTAATCTCACTGGAAGTCCACATCCTGCCCCCACCCCAGATAAAAAAGACCACAGTGAAGAACTTCTCAAAAGCCAACTTCATGCTTCTTAAGACTGGTGTGGTTTCCTTCAAGCCCCTCGAGCCAGCGGAAACCATTACCCAAACAGCTGAATCACTTACAAATGCCTTCTATCAGCACCTCCAGGACTGCATGGATCAGGCAATCCCAAACAAAACAAAGGCTCTTTGCACCAAAGGCAAGCGCCCAGTCTGGTGGACCCCAGCCATTAACAAGCTCTACAATAAAAGGAGAAAGCTACTACAAGATAGAGCAAAATCCTTAAAAGGGAAGACACCCTTGATCACTATAAGTAAAAAAACTACGATCGCTCATAAAATCATCCAAGGCAAATTTTGAAAGAAAAGTCGCTAAGGACTCAAAAGACAAGCATAAGGCCTTTTTTTAGCTATGTTAGAAACATGGGAGGAAACTCCCAGATATGCTCAGAATTAGTTCAAAATGATGTAAAAATTGCTGAACCAACAGACATTGCCAACATACTGGCTGACAGGTTCAGTGCAAATTCCCCCCCCCTCCCCCCCAAAAGGAGAGATATCTATCCCAGCGGATTGTAGCCTCCCACACATCTCAAATGCTCAAGTGAAAACTGCTCTCTCCAAGGCAAAAAACACAGCATCTATGGGACCAGATGGTGTCCCAGGTTGTGTGCTCCACGAACTCAATGAGGAATTAAACCCGCTGTTAGGGCAGCTGTTTAATCTTAGCCTCACCTCAGGATACGTACCCAAGGAGTGGCGTACGGCAACTGTGGTCCCACTTCACAAGGGCGGTGCCTCCACTGACCCTGGTAATTACCGCCCCATCAGCTTGACAAGCCTAGTCTGCAAAGCTATGGAGAGGATCATAATGGAACTCATAAATAAAGACATAGGGGACTTACAGACATTGGATCCAACCCAGTTTGGCTTTGTCAAGGGCAGAGCATGCCTTTTAAACTTGGTTGATTTTTTTGAAACGGTCACCAAGGCCATTGATGAGGGCAAGGCAGTCCACACAGCCTACCTTGACCTTGCAAAAGCTTTCGACACAATACCCCACTCTGGTATCATAGAAAAACTCACCAACTTAAATGTAAACCCATACGTCACAAGATGGGTTGCAAACTGGCTAAGTGACAGAACCCACAGGGTCAAAGTGGCTGGCACCATGTCAGACTCCAAGCCGGTCACAAGTGGTGTCCCACAGGGCTCAGTCCTAGGCCCCCTCTTGTTCGGCATCTACTTTTCAGAAGTACAGGCAAACACAGGAGGATTATGGCTGACTAAGTTTGCAGATGACTGCAAACTGGGCGCCATAGTTGAAAACACATCGGACACAGATATCCTCCAGAAGGGTCTCATAGAAACGGATAACTGGTGCCAGAGCCATGGCCTAAAGTTAAACGCCAAAAAATGCATAGTCATACCCTTCGGGAAAAACAAGGTTACCCCTAGCTACCATATAGGTGGCAATCCACTAAGCACAGAAGAGGTTATCAGGGATCTGGGGACCCAGGTTGACAGTAACCTTTCATTTGACACCCACGTTGCCAAGGTAGTTAGGAAAACCTTCTACATTGCCCACCTGATCATGAAGGGATTCACATCTAGATCAAGGGAGGTCATTGTTCCCCTGTACTCATCACTCATCAGACCAATGATTGAGTACAATGCCCCATTCGGAATGTATCTTACCCGACACCTGCAGCAATTGGAAAGGCCCCAGAAGTTCCTCACCAAAAGGATAAAGGGTCTCAAAAATATGTCTTATGCTGCCCGACTGAAGGAACTCCAGCTCTATTCGGTCGCATACCGTCTGCTCAGAGGTGACCTGTGCCTAACATACAAGGCCATGTCAAACCCGGAATTGATGGACATGCTCCACCTCAAAAAAATCTAAATCCGCAAGAAATACAAGAGGAAGAGACTTAAACCTTAACACAGTTATAAATAGGACGTGCTGGAGGGACAGATTCATCACCCAGAGACTCCCTATGCTGTGGAACAAAGCCCAGGTACATGTGAGGCAGAGCACCTCGCTGGCCCTGTTCAAGAGAAATCATGACCAATGGATGGGAGATCGCAGGTTTACCCCGGGGATCACCTCAGTGTCACTGCTGGACAGAGGCACGGTAAACTAATGGGCACAGTACCTTTCAAACTTAAGGGGTGGTGAAAGCCACAAAACTTTGGGCTAGGCTTATAAATGCCCTAGGGCAGATAGCCTAGTATGAACCTATGAACCTATATTATGCTGCCACTGCTTTGGTTTTTCCATGTCTAGTCGTCACTTAGCCCTGAACCATCCTTTGAGAGCACAGTACAACAAGCACATACACATGCACTCATTCCTTGCCCTTTCTGGTAGAAACCGTCTGTAGACAATCCCTCCGCAGTTATCACTTTGAAGACTCAAGTCTGTTGCCCAACTTAGGTTCCTAGTGCTACAGGCACAGGTCTAGCCCCTGACTCAGCAGACTGGGTGACAGCAGTGTGGGGAATTCAACAAGTGTAAGTTAAAGTCTCTGCCTCCTCTTCCTCTCTGTCTAGTTAGATGGTAGGAATGCATCTGGTAAGACAGTGTCTCTTCTGTGGTTCCATAGTTATTGGACAGGGGTTCCACATTTCTTGCATAATAAAGCCCTGTGAAAGGTGTGTGTGTGTGTGTGTGTGTGTGTGTGTGTGTGTGTGTGTGTGTGTGTAATATATACATACATACACACGCACACCAATGCACATGTGCGTGTATTATACAGAAGTTGGAGAATCATTTAGGAGTTCTTGCCATAAAAAAGTTGCCAAAAGGAAGTTGTGCTTGTTTGTGAGGACACTAAACTCAGCAAAGCCATACAGTAAGTAAACAGAGTGGTAGTTAGCAGTCTTAAATTATGGAGCACAGTGTAAAAAAAGTAGGGTCCACATGGGGACTTAAAGTACTGTATGGGTTCCTACAAACCCATTTTAATTGGGAGACTGAACTATATTTATAGTCATGAAAATTCAAAAGCATATTATATGACATGAAGTCAGCAGCGATGAAGGGAGAAATGTTTGGTTGTATTCTTACAGAAATTGGTAATATGTATAGAGAGGGGGGCAAACAAGCATATGTTACTGCATGAGACCTAGTGTCACTACATGGCTGACTTCAGGAAAGGATAAAAGGAAAAATCGCTTTGCACATAAGGAAGGAGTGAAGTGTTGTTGTATATCTTTTTAGCTTCTATCCTGACCTTATTCCAGTGAAATGAAATATTTAGAGTGTAAAAAAAATGGATGACAGAATAAATGGATTCAGTATATACTGGTAAGTGTCTTAGAACTAAAAACAGGTCATAATGGAAGGTTTTATTTCAGATTAATAAGCTGTTGCCTTACTGCTTTCTTTGGACTGCTATAAAGTGAATTTTGCAACAGTTATATTACATTACATTCCTGCTAGTTTATTGATTGGATTACTTTATTTGTGTATTTATTTGCTTTTATGAATTTTGTGATGCAGTTCCCAGATGATTGTTATCTGATGCAGTATGCAGAACTGCAGGGGATACTTTATAAGTAAGAGAAGAGCAGAGGGCAGGGGCAAGCTTCCCATGGTGCCTGACTGAGTATCCTGTATAGAAGTATAAACTGAAATTAATGTGGTTAGTTAAGTTACATGGGACAGCTGAGATGACAGAGTTAATGAAAACTTTACACAGGCTAAGCAAGTTAGGGAAGATTCTTACCAGTCTCCATGGGAACAGAAACGTGCGAGGATCCTGTTATAACGCTGAAGGTTTAGAATGAAAATTAAGAGATGTTTTCACAGAGAGAGGATGCAGATTTGAGGCTTCCTTAGCAAGTTATTTCACATGAATTTGGTGTGAGGCTTCACAAAATATAGGTACAGTGTAATCGAATGATTCGGAGGGATATGTGGTGAGCAATGAGAGGCATGGTCAGGGTGCAGAAGGCTAGACAAAGTGGTTGTTTGACAGTAGGAGCACTTGCTGCAAAGCTAATGACCTAGCACAAAGGATTACCTCAGAGGTTAAAAGCCTTGGAAATAGGAGCAACATATTGTGAGCTGTGCTCTATGGGGGAAGTATTGGAGGAGATAGATTAACTCATGTCCAAGAAGAACATCTGTAGTAAGTTGACAGTGCATTGCTGATGATCATGTGGTAGTAGAGATGATGCTGCTTGTCTGCAGCTTGTGTTTGTCTTTGTGTACTCCCAGGTTGAATGCATTGGCTGCCTGTTATTATTTATTTAGGTTTATTTATGGGGGTGTGTATTGATCAATATTCCAGGATGAAAGCAAAAAATAAATTTAAAAAACTCTTAGCATGCATCTGACACGAGGGAGGTTGGGCATAATGGTTATGGTGTTTACTTTACAGACATGTGGTGCAAGGTTTGATTCTCACTTTGATTCTCACTTGGGATAATTAGCTAAGCTTAAAATGGCCCACAAGGGCAGTTAGTCTAGTACTAACCTCTTTACCAAAAAAAAAAGGGAGTTGTGGGAACAGTACATGCAGAGTAATGTATTCTGGGGGGTTAGGTTTGGCGTAATGGTTAAGGTGCTTGCCTTACAAACACAAGGTGCAGGGTTTGATTCTCAAATTAGATAATTGGCTAGGCTTAAAATGGCTCGCAAGGGCGGTTAGCCTAGTAGTAGTCTATGAATCTATAAAAGACCAGCAATTTGAGAATGTGACGGGGAAGTCTCACTTCCTCCCCTCAGGAAGTCTCACTGTAAAGGGTAAGACTTGCAGGATTTTCAGTCAGGGTATATGAAAGGAGTATGTGTGACTGGATTAGGGAGAGATTTAAGAATTAATATGGTATGTTTCCCTGCTAGAAGTAGGTAAGATACAGATTTTGGTGAAAAAGAGAGGTAGGTAAAGAATGTATTCATTAGGTGAAAGGGCAAAAATGTGTAACTTGAATTGACTTATCTGTTATCATCACACTTGGCGGAACAAAGTTGTGTTGTGGTGTCATAGTTTAGCCACAGATCTGTTACTGATTGTGTGGTCTGTAGTCCTTTTGCGCAGACAGCAGCCGGTAGCATAGAAGAGCTTCTTAATGTTTATTTTTTCCCCAAATGCTAGGCATGCATCGAGTGTCACATGAATATTGGAACATGCAGAGGTGAAGTTTGTACTATGAAAGATGCATGCCACATAAACTAAACCAGAGCAGTTTTGCAACGCAGATGGGAAATCTTTTCTTATACAGGTCTAGTGCTGGAAAGCTTAGAATTGTGGCAAAGAAATTAAAATGAAATTATACACACACATTTTGCCACAGCTAGTCAACTTCCTTACCCTAAACAAGCCAGAGTTAACCTCCATGTTTTAGCCATCTTTGTTATAAGCAGGTTGATTTTTCAATCACATTATTAACTGGTTGTTGCAACATAGATGCATTTTATCTCAAATATATAAACTGAGCTGTTGAGAAAAGCAAACTGCCTGGTCCTTACTAGCATGCAGAAATTTTCTGAAGTGGTGAGTCATATCCAAGGCTGCAGTAACTAGCTTGCCTCCATTGAAGGTTTTTTTTTTCCATTAAACTACAGGAACGCCTACTTCTCTCTGTGCTACCCAGACACGTTGCCTTGGAGATGAAAGAAGACATTAATGCCAAGAAAGAGGACATGATGTTCCACAAAATCTACATCCAAAAGCATGATAACGTCAGGTAACCGAAAACCCACTCTGTGCTGCCATTTTCAAAAATTAGGCCTTGGTGCCAGCCATAGAAATTATCTGTGAATGGCTGGGTCTAACAAAAATGTACTAAAAATTGAAATATGACCGATTATGTTCTTGCAAACATAAATGACATTTTAAAAGCTTAGCTATTAATGTTCTGGACATGAACAAGTATTGTGTTTTACCTTAGAAGTAGGATAAAAAGACATCACATAAAATACATGCTACTAGAGTGTGCTTTAGCAGGTACTTAGGAAAATGTTTTTTGAAGCACAGAAGTAGAGAGAAAAATAAAGAACAGAACAGCTTAAGGTTATGACAAACTGAAAACAGTCAGGACTGGAAAAAGATTATGTTCATCTGTGTTTGCCACCCCACCTTAAACCTTTTCTTGTGCACTAGCACATTTAATCATCCTAATGGACTTGTTGCAGAATTAAGTTTTCTTCCTTTGTGACAAAGACAAAAATCTTCAAATGTCTGATTTTTCTCATACAACCCTTCTTAGTCCTGTTCTTCTGTAATCTCTGCTTTCATTTAAACTGTGTCAAACAGTTATGAATGCTTTATTGAGGAGACAGCCTTGTATGGCTGCTGCTTACATGAACATTCTAATAAAGTCTTACCACATATTTAAAGTGATTTTCATCCCCTGTTTGGGAATGCCTTTCTGTACCAAATGTTATTGTAGGGATCTCATCACCCTGTTTGAAACTAAAATGTTCCTTGCACTGAACCAAATCTTATAACTGGTGCCTCCTGTGTGCCTCTCATTATCCCACCCCCCATTTCTAAGAACCTTAGTCTGTCACCTTACTTTTTCATAGCAAATTGATCTCGTATCATGTTTTCTTTACGTGTGTGTCAATTGCTGGCAACCATTCTTTCCGCTCCAGACCTTTATCCCAGTAGTTCACTTTGTGTTTGATGTCTCCTTTTCTGACTTTCCTACCCCCAACTTTATGAACCCTATTCTGTCATCTTACTTCCTCTGAGCACAATGCTGTGATATCATTCTCCAGTTCAGGTATTTTCTTCACAGTGTATACATTCATTATTGGCAATCTGTTTATACACTAGACCCTCATCATAGTAGTTCACTATGCCCCTGTGCTCCTCCTCTCACTTTCCCATCCCCATGTTTATGAACCTTATTCTGTCATCTTACTTCCTTAAACAGAGTGAGCCATATCAGGCCCCCACATTCTTTGCAGTGCTGACAAATTCTCTTTGTATTCCAGCCCCTCAGCTCCCTGACAATCTTGGAAGTCATCATATAGTACAATGGTCTTTTCCCAAGCAAGTCTTGTGGAACTGCACACAGTATTCCAAGTGGCTTTACCAGTCCCTGTACAGTGCTTCTTCTCACATAATTCACTTCACTTTTTTACCTCTTCCAAATACTCTTTCGTTTTATTGTCTTTACTTCAGATATTGCCATTTCTTCCTACTTTGCAATGTTGCTCGTTTCCCACCCAGCAGATCAGAGTGTACCCTCCTAAATTCATAACCCCTTCTCCTTGTTGTTCTCCACTAGCCAACACCAGGGATCACAGACCACACTGTCGAATGGATACTATTATCTACCAGCTCCCTCACCTCTGTTCCCATATTCATCACCATCAACATCATCAGCTCCCTTTTTTTTACTTGAGGTTGGGGTGTCATGTCAGCTGTTGTCATCTCTTCTAATTCAGTGTCACTATCCTACCTTTTTTGACAGTCATGCCTGACTGTTGCAGATCTTCTCTCACACAATCTATCCACCTCTTTCCTGAATGCCCTCATTTCCTCTTGCCACCTTCTTGTCTGTCCTAAATCATATTCACCAGATTGTCTTTTACTTTCTGTACATGTGCTCATCCACCGTAATCTGTTCTCTTTGACCATCACTGCAGTTGGGAGCTACTTTTGGGTTCCGGTCTGAAGTCTTTATTTCTTTATTTGTCCCACAGTGTATACCCTACCACCTGTCTCAGGCACTTCTCCATCACCTCTAACTTCAACTGTTCTATATTTACTGCCCAGGTTTCTGAACCATACAATAGTACTGGTCACACCACTGTTTTATACACCTTACTTTTCAGCACTGACATTCTTCTGTCATACACGACACCTGACACTGTGCATTTGGCTGCAGCCCCTCTGATTCTAGCTTTGACCTCCTCATTCAGACTTCCCTTCTCCTCAGCCACCCCTCCCAGATACTTGAAGTTGTGAACCTGTTCCACTATTTTCCCTTCTGTCTCACTTCTCAGATTCTTCCGACTTCCACTGTTTGCTGCCATTACAGCTGCCCTACCTGTACTCAGTTCCATCCCATGTGCCTTAAGTTTTGCATTCTATTCCCTTAACCTTAGCTGAAGTTCTTGCTGAGAGTTTGCCTGTAATGATACATCATCTGCATACAGCAGTATTGCTGCTCTGTCCCTCTGATCTGTTAGCTAATATTGCCCATCACCAGTATGAACAACAATGTGCTCAAAGGTGAACCTTGATGCACACCCACTCCCACTGGGAACCACTATGCAAGACCAAACACTGTTAAGTCATTGGGCCCTTGTACATAGCCTGCACTAATTCTACCAATGTTTTTGGGACTTTGAACCATTACAGGGCTACCTAAATCAGCTTTCTTGGGATCTTGTCATATGCTGTCCAAGTCTAGGAATGCCCAGTTGGACTCTTTCTTCATCTCTCTAGCTTCTTCTCAACTGTCTGTCTCACTGTAAACATCTGCTGGTTGTGCTGCATCCTGATCTGAATCTGAACTGCGTATGTCCCATCTTACTTCCTACTACTGTGCATCTGTGTTCATCAGTCACCCTCTCCAGAACCTTCATGCAGTTTAACAGCAGGTTGATACCTCTGTACTGCCCACAGTTGTTTGAATTAGTAAAAGTTTGAGCATTTGAATGGAAATCTCCATAAGCGGAGGTTTCCATTTTGTTCAGTGTGGTGCGATCTCGTTGTTGGTATATTTAAGTAGCGGGGATGTGGTGGGTGCAGGGGGGGCTTGCCCCCCTGGTTACAACAATTTATTTTGTTGTCCTTTTTTTTTTTTTTTTTTTTTCTGTAGTCTAAGTTTTGGACCTTCGAACATAATGGTTCGACCATTAGGTGTTCGGAGTTATGGAACTTCGGCTATGTGATATAGACCCATTTCTGCCATAGCTCTCCCAATATCTTGATCATATCTGCTGTAACCTCATCTGAACTTGCTGCTTTCCCCTAAATTCATTTTCCTTAGTGCTGTTTTACTTTTTCTAAGGTGGGATTCTTTCATTATATGCTGTTTCTAGGGCAGTACAGCTTCTGTGGGGTTTTCTTCATTCAAAAGTTGCTGAAAGTACTCCTTCCATCTGCGTTTGGTGTCCTATGGACTAGTGAGCAAGTTGTTGTTGGCATTCCTTATTAAGGGTGTCTGACAATCTTCATTTTGTCTTTGACTTCCAACCTGATAGAGTTTATTTCTGCCATCTACACTTTCCAGCAGCTGGTAGAATGCTTCTGATGCCTTATTTCTGCCATCTAGAGAGTCACTTTCCAGCAGCTGGTAGAATGCTTCTGATGCCTTGTTCTTTGACATTACAACTCCTGTCTTAGCCTCTTTGTTACTCAACCAATATTTCTTCTTAGTCTGGTCTGTCTTTTCTATCTGTCACTTTTTCCTTCACTCCTCCTTTCTTGTGATGACTTCCTGGACTTCTGCATTCCATCACCTGCTTTCCATATTTACTTTATTTCCAAACCTGGCTCAGCTGCTTATCTGTTCTATAGTCATCACACACATTGCTTTGCGGCATTGCTATTTTTTTTCAACTCCACCTGTTTCATCATCTTTCTGAGGTGATGGAGCTCCTAGTAATTTGTTGAAAGCTTGAGCTTTCTCTCCACTCAACCTCCAGGTCTTAAGCCTAATCTTTGTTGATCTTAAAGGCTAGTCTGACCCCTGCTTGCAGCTGATTGTGGCAACCAGTGGATTATGCTCTGGACTGACTGTTTTACTGGGGATGACTCTGAAATCTCTGATTTGCCCCCCTGTCTTTTCATTGCTAGGAGGAAGTCTACCTGAGTTGCATGTTGGCCACTCTTGTATGTGATCTTGTGATGGTCTCTGTTGCTGAACCATGTGTCTAGAATGGCCCCCTCCTCTTTTGTTACTGTTGCCCTACCCATGTGGACCCAGGCAGGCCTCATATCCTGTCCTGATATATGCATTCAGTTCACCTCTTATCAAAATCAGTTCATATTGTCCTGCTTCATCTAGTAGGTCAAGCAACTGCTGTCTGAATGCACTCTTTTCTTCACTGTCATAACACTGCTCTGGGGCATAGGTTGAGATTATGCATAGTGCCCTATCCTTAAATTGGAGTCTGATTGCAATGAATTTCTCCCTCACCACAGTTCCCACACTAATTCTAGTTTGTCCTCCTAAGTAGTAGGCTATGCATCCCAAGCCAATCCTTCCATCTTGCCTCCTCGATATGTAGGGTGTCCAGTTTCCTACTTGCCATTATATCAGCCACTTCCAAGCTGTGTCCTGTCAGTGAACCTACATTGAGTATAGCGATCCTCAGTTCACGTTTGGCAAGTTGATTGGTTTTACATCCAGTCTTTGCACAGCAGAGCTAACCCAGGAAATCCAAGCTGAGCAACTGGACACTGGCTGGCCAGTATCTTATTGACCTAGAGCTGCTTGGCTTTGACAGGTGAATACACACCCTTCCTACTGTAGCATGGGTCCCTGGTGTAAATTGGACTAGGCTGGGTTCTCAACCCATTTATTACCAGCAAATACCCATGCCAACCAGAATTGAATCACCCAGAGCCTGTTTAACACCATTAAGTGGCTAGCCCTGACACGGCAGTCTGTGATCCATGATGTTATGTGATCCTATCTCGCCTACATTCTGAATGATGGGTTCGGAGCCGATCCCTCGGCTCCGACTCGGCACGCTTATGCCAAAGAGCGAAGTCTCTTATTGGCTGAGCTTACTATATCCCAGGATGCACCACTACCAGTCCCCCAGATCTCGTTTGCCGCTTCCCTGCGAAGACGTGGTCTCGAGCTGGCTGGGCTGAGTAGTTTTTATTAACTAACTTTTCTGTCAGTTTTTTGCTGTTTTTGCTCACAAAAGCTGTTTTAACGGCTATCGCTAACTTTGTGTACGATTTGGATGTAAAATTGTTGTGTGTGATTGGGTTGAGTTTGTTTTCGACCCCCTCCATCCAGGGCCTTCCCGGACTATCAACCTTAATTACTTACAGGGTCTCTAGTAAATTTATAGTTGGTTTAGAGTTCCCTGTTCTTTTTTTACAGGAAGTGTGTGCATTAAGCTATTACTGTAAGCTTAGCTTTATCATCAGTAAGACTTTAGTGATTTACTTTCCTGTCAGTGACTAAATTTGTGTAACATCATGTCTCAAACCCCTAGGCCTTCGGGCTTTAAAAAATGTTCGAAATGCGGGTTTAAAATGTCTATCACAGACGATCATTCGCTCTGTGTATATTGTCTCGGGGCAAAGCACTTGCAGGAGTCATGCAGTGTATGTCACGCTTTTTCCTCAAGGGTCCTCCAGGAGAGAAAAAATAAATTGATTCTTAAGGGGTTAGTTAAACCTTCCTTTGAAGAAGCCTTGGCATCCTCTCCTGCTCCGGCCAAGAAGAAAGAGCTTGGTTCCGACCAGTCCGTCGGATCCGACTGCCAAGAAACTTAGGCAGGCCTCTCCTTCGGCTCCAAAGACTTGAGCCGAGGTTGAACGGTCTGCCTCGATGCCACCAGTATCGACTCCTCTGGCTTCGGAGCCGATGGCTGGGGCATCGAGGCGGGTCACCGTCGGCTCCACTGCTCTCGGAGCCGACAAGGGTCGCCGCTCAGACACTTCCTCCTCGGCGCAAGTCTACCTCGGCACCGATGGAATCTGCTGTGAGTATTCCTTGGCGCCGATACTCATCGAGTCGCCTCGAGCCGGTCCCCTAGCCCTTTGGGGCCGATGGAGAGGCCTTCTCGAACCCGTTCTGTTTCCTCTCGGTCTTGAGGATGTCGGATTCTGATATAGACAGGGTGCTCCAAAGACTGTTCCAGTCCCCAGTCTTCCAAAAATTTGTTTCGGTTCCGACCCAGCTGGTTTGAGCCGATGACCTTGGCCCACCCATTGCCATTCCTCCTCCGACCGCCCGGCTCCGTCGGAGCAGGTGCTGTTGGAGCCGGTGGAGATCTCAGGGTCGGCTCCGACCCTTACTCCAACCCGGGCCTCGGGTCCGAGTTTGTACGCGGACTTCTTCGGCTGGACCGGGGTGATGTTTGGGACCTATGCTTTCGGTTCGAGCCTCCCCTCGGTGCTTGCTGCGGGACTTCCGTCGGCTATCACGGCTCGAGTCCGGACACTCCCAGGATTCTGGGGTCCGGCTTTCAGGGCCATGAGGAGTGCCTTGGCCAAATCCTCTTCGCCCATCTCTCCGGTTTTACCAGCACCTTCCCTGGGCGTGGGGACTGGGTCTTTGGCAGTTCCCCTGTCCGTAGCCAGCGGAGCCCCGAGGCCTGAGGTTACCCCAGTGGGGTTCCCTCCTCCTGAGGGTTCTTGGAGTTGTCTTCAGAGGAACCCCCAAGGAAGAGATCGTGCAAGAGGAAGCACGTGGACCCCCACGAGTGCATTACATCGGACACTGATATGGTTGATGCAGAGGGTCCCAGTCGCCCTCGGATGATGTCTCATTTGCAGACATCTTGGAGACCCTCGAACAACGAGGCGGCTGGATATCCAAACCCCCTCTGCTGACGAGTCAGTGCTCCTCAAGGCCTTTGGGGCTCAGCCCTCCCCCTCCTGGGTGTCTCCGCCCTTGACGAGCTTCTGGATTTAGTTTGTCAAGGGCGTGGGAACATCCAGATACCGTGGAACCAGTCCCTTCTCGTCCAAATAAATTTTTATCTGCTCCCCGAGAAGGAGTTCCTTACTAAAGGCGTGGCTGTAGATGCCATGGTGGTGGCATCTGCTACACAACAGGACGTGGCAGAGGCTTCAACATCCATCCATCCTCCTAATAAGGAGTCTAGGAGTATGGATAGGTACGGAAGCGCACCCTGACTTCAGCGGCCTTTACCTTAAGGTCTCTGAATTATTTGGCACATTTTACCAGGCTTCAGAGGGATCTGGTCAAGGAGTTGTCAGATTCCTCTCGGGTAACCTACCTGAGCAGCTAGCCCAGTCCGTTAGCTCTCAGTTGGCTATCCTTCGTCAATTTCTAACTCGTCCATGAGGCTCATTTCCTATGCGGCCGAAGGCGGGTAGAGCGGCAGGCACAGGCGTGGCTCTCGTAGACAAGCCTGGCTCCGCTTGTGTCAGTTCGGAGGCCTTCAAGTCTTCCTTCGCCGACGCTCCCTTTGATGGGTCCTCATTGTTTGGACCCAAGGTGAAAGACACCCTTACCGCTGTGAGCAAGAGGGAAAAACTTTATCTGCCGTAGGTGCCCGTTATTCCACTCCCTTCGGCCTTATCCCAAGGCTAAAGGAGGGGGAAAATGTGGTTCCAAATCTCGCAAGTTTTCTCCCAACAGCAGGAAGATTCGCCGTCCAGAGGCAGAGGACGGGAAATTTTTCAGGGAGACGCCGTCCCAGAGGCGGCAGAGGGCCCGCAATTCTGGAGACCGCGAGTCCTTTCGTGGCTCTTCAGCCTCCCACACATCATGAGGGATTGCCCGGCTGTGCTGCTCCGGAGCCAGTCGGGTGTCGTTGCCAAGCACCTAAAAGCCTGGGAGTCAATCACTCAGGACAGATGGGTGCTTCGGATCATTGCCGGAGGTTACACCATCCCATTCACATACTCACCCCCACCGTCCAAGAGAATCCCGGACCCACCACCCAGTCAAAGGGAAATAGCAGCCGCAGAAGCTTTAAAGCTGCTAGAAAAAGGAGTCATCCAACCGGTCCCCACAGACCAGATCGGATCAGGAAATTACTCCAGGTTCTTTTTAGTGCCAAAAAAGACAGGGGACCTGAGGCCAATATTGGATCTCAGCAGACTGAACCAATCCGTCACGAAATCCAAATTCCGAATGGTCACGTTACAATCCATTCTCCCGTTGTTGGAGAAGGATGTTTGGATGTGCTCCATAGACCTCAAGGACGCCTATTATCACATACCGATACATCAGGCGTCCAGAAGGTATCTGCGCTTCAGCCTGGGAGTCAGTCATTACCAATTTTGTGCTCTGCCCTTTGGTCTCACCACAGCCCCCAGGGTGTTCACCAAGTGTTTGGCAGTAGTGACGGCTCACCTGAGAAGTCTTGGATTCCAAGTGTTTCCCTATCTCGACGACTGGCTCCTGACTGCCACCACCAGGCATCTACTAATGGACAACCTCAAAGCCACCATCTCCCTGGGTGTTTCCCTAGGGATTACATTCAATTGGTCAAAGTCTGTCTTGCTGCCCTCTCAACGCATAAAGTTTATAGGAGCAGAGATAGACTCAAGATTGATCCGCGTCTTTCTTCCTGCCGAAAGGATCCGAACTTTACAGGGCCAAGTTCAAGCTCTAATCTCGAGATCCAAAGCCCCAGCCAGGATGGTCCTACAGGTTTTAGGCTCAATGTCTGCCACGGTTCTTTTAGTTCCTCTAGCAAGATTACACATGAGGATTCTTCAGTGGCTCTTGTCAACTCAATGGTCCTTTCAGGATCTTCCCCTCAATCATCACATCATGATTACGGAAATATGCAAAAGGGACCTTCGCTGGTGGCTTCAGACATCCAACTTGGATCAGGGAAAACTATTGTTCTCCCCCCTCCAGTGGTTACCCTGACGACAGATGCCTCCCAGATAGGGTGGGGGGGGCATTGTCTGGGCAGGCTAGTTCAGGGCTCCTGGCTTCCGGACGAAGCTCTTCTCCACATCAACGTGTTGGAGATGAGGGCTGTGCTTCTATCCCTACAGGCCTTACACAAGTTTATTCCTCAGGGCATCATCGCCATCCACACAGACAACATGTCGGTGGTTTGGTATCTGAACAAACAAGGAGGGACCAGATCGTATCCCCTTTGCAGAGAGGCCATGAGAGTGTGGGAATGGGCTGTAGCTACCAACCGCTTCTTGGTAGCGACCCACATCCCGGGAAAGTCAAATGTATTGGCGGACAAATTAAGCAGGACAATTCTCTCTCCTCACGAATGGTCTCTAAACCGCACAGTAGCAGCCCAGGTTTTCAAGAGATGGGGGCGCGTGCTGCGACCTATTTGCAACTCCACAAAACACCAAGTGCCAGAGGTTCTTCTCCTTGATTCCACATCAGGAAGTACCAGCCATGGATGCTCTAGCACAACCTTGGCCAACAGGGCTACTTTATGCCTTTCCTCCAATTCCACTCCTTCCCAAAGTTATTCAAAAAGCTTCTCAACTGGGGTCTTCAATGATTCTGATTGCCCCATACTGGCCTCGTCAGATATGGTTTCCTTACCTGAAAAAGCATGCAGTGGACGATCCGTGGACCTTAGACCTGATCCCGGATTTGCTAATCCATCAGTCGGGACATTGGCATCAGTCCCTTCAATCTCTAAAATTGACAGCTTGGCTCCTCCACTTCCAACTTTAGTTAGAAGACACACACTAGACCCGGAAGTTGTTCACATTTTATCTTTGGCCCACAAACCCACCACTAACAAATTGTACCTCAGTAAGTGGAAGAGGTTTGCTATCTGGGCTCAACTCAAGGGCTTAGACCCTATCACTGCTCCTGTCCCAGAGGTTTTGAAATTCTTAACATCCCTGTTTAATCAGGGATCTTCTGTCTCAACTATTAAAGTCCAACTAGCTGCTATCTCTAAATTCCATGAATCCACGGATCCTCCTTTGATGAGCAGCAGACTATGCAAAACGTTCATTAAAGGTGCCAGTCTGTTAAGACCACCAGTTTTTCATCCGGCACCTCCGTGGGATCTTGATTTGGTGCTTCGCGCATTAACATCTCCCCCTTTTGAACCGGCTGCTACATGTGAATTAAAATATCTGTCTTGGAAAACGGCATTCTTAGTGGCTATTACCTCTGCAAGAAGAGTCTCAGAGCTCCAAGCCCTATCTATTAAACCACCGTACTTGATTTTCCACAAGGATAGAGTATCACTTAGGCCTAATCCATCCTTTGTCCCAAAAGTCTGTTCTAGTTTCTGTCTTCAACAATCTCTAGAGCTACCAGTTTTCTTTCCAAAATTCTCTAATGAAGCAGAATACACTCTCCATAAATTGGATGTTCACAGGCAATTACGCTTCTATTTAGACAGGACTCAGCAACTTCGTAAGTCAGACCAGTTGTTTGTGTCCTTCTCAGATAATAAATTGGGCCAAACCATCACAAAGCTACAATCTCAAAATGGATCAGAGATTGCATAATTCAGGCCTATTCTTCTTGAATAAACAACTTACATCATCTATCAAAGCTCATTCTACCAGAGCTATGGCTACTTCTATAGCCTTTCATTCCAAGCTCGCTATATCGGAAATTTGTGCTGCGGCTACTTGGTCCAACCCGCACACTTTCATTTCCCACTACAAATTGGATGTGGCATCTAAAGGACGAGCATCATTTGGTTCCACGGTACTCAGGAGTGTTTTCCAGTGAGCCACCCAGGATTCAGGTGCTAGGACGCTGTCCCATCATTCAGAATGTAGGCGAGATAGATCACATAACATCTTTTAGTTATGTACTCACCATAACTTCAGATGTTTGGGATCCATCTCGCCTACATTCCTGATACCCACCCTCCTTCCCCCTGCCTTGCAGATCAGAAGAGATTGAACGGTTTTGAGCTCAACTGTTTTTATCTTGTTTCATCTGACGATGTTATATAAGCAGGGTATGCGTGTGTGCATGTATGCGGACAAACTAGATCTGGGGGACTGGTAGTGGTGCATCCTGGGATATAGTAAGCTCAGCCAATAAGAGACTTCGCTCTTTGGCATAAGCGTGCCGAGTCGGAGCCGAGGGATCGGCTCCGAACCCATCATTCAGAATGTAGGCGAGATGGATCCCAAACATCTGAAGATGTTCTTCGTCTTCCATTGCTGCAGTCCTGACTATTGGGTATAGTCCGCGTCCCAGTCGGCCCGAATACCAGAGTATAAGGCTGGCGTCGGTCAGGCGCGTAGACTGACGCCAGTACGTCAGGGTACTAATGCGCATGACCGACGTCATATCCTCAGTCTTTTTTGCCGCATGGTCCGATGCAGAAGCAGTTTTGCGAGTGCAGGTTGGCGTTCTGAAATACTTCCGACCGAGTTTCAGACCGAAACAGAGTTGGCTAAGTACCCCGTTGGGGAACATTTTGGTTTTTTCTTGCCTCAGTATTTTACCGGATGTCAGAAAAAGTGAATAACTGTATTTCTTGTGGGAAACAGATACCTCATAGGGATTTCTCATTTTCAGAGACTTTGCATTCCATGAGGGAGCACTTTAAATGGGAAGGCCAGGATTACTCTGACTCTAGGAAAAGGCTTCGGGAGTTCTTGTTTTTACCCCAGCATAGGCCTTTAGCTATTCCTCCTGTGTTGAATGTGGTGGAAGATGTTTTTGCAGAGGCTTCCCTGAACCCTGACTCTTTGCCTCCTGCTCCTGTTAAGCCTGATAGGTATTATAGGGTGCCCGAAGCTCATAAATATTTGTTTAAGAGTCCTAGGGCGGACCCAGAAACTATTTCTCAGGGGCCTAAGGGTGTAAAAGCTTCTGTGGTTAAAAATCCTGTCCCCACTGATAAAGAGGCGAGGGCTTTGGATAGGTGGGGAAAGAAAGTGTATACTTCTTCCACTTTAGCCATGAGAGCTTTGAATTGTCAGTTTCACATGTTAAAATATCAGAATTACCTTCTTTCACAATTGAAATCTAAGGTGGATGCTTTGGCGGAAGGTATTGAGTGTAAAGAGTTGCTGGATTTGGTTCATGTGTCTGAACAAGTGGGTAAGCATTCTTTGCAATGTGGTTTTGATGCTGTACAGGCCTCCTCGAGGGTGGCTGCTACCAGCTCTGTTCTTCGCAGGCATGCCTGGTTGAAGGATCAGAATTTAGCTGAGCATGTTAAGACAAGGATTTTGGATGCTCCTTTACAGTCTGATGTGTTGTTTGGTTCGCCTGTGGAAGCTGTTTTAAAGAAAATGGAGGACAAAGCTAAGTCTATGCAAACTGTTAAAGATTTTTTGCAGGTGCAGCCACCAAAGTTTAGTAGAAATTGGCCTGCTAAGGGGTGGACATATCCTGCTTATGATTCTCAGTCTAGGGGTAGGTCTAGACGTGGTAGGGGCAGGGCTCAAAGTTCTTTTAGGCCTAGAACAGGAGTTCACCTGCTCAGACTTCTGGTGAGGGCAGGGGTCAGTCCTTTCGTAAACAGACCCAATGACCTGTTTTCAGCTGCCAGCAGATTCACGCCTGGCAGCTCCTTTGGGGAAGACTGTCTCTTTTCAAAGAAAATTGGGATTTAATTACTCAAGACAAATGGGTGTTGGATATCATTCACCACGGTTACAGATTTTATTTCCATACAATGCCCCTTTCAAAGGCATGCCAGACGTTCCTCCTCTACAAAGAAAAGAGGCTCACAAGCAAGTTTTACAGTTACTTCACATAGGGGCCATTCAGCCAGTCCCTGTGTCAGAGAGGGCCTAGGATTTTATTCTCGCCTGTTCCTTGTACCAAAGAAGGGGAACACGTGGAGACCAATTTTGGATTTATCTCTCCTCAACACGTTTTTGGACATTCCCAAGTTCAAGATGTTGACGTTACGACAGCTTTTACCTCTGCTGGGCAAAGATCACTGGATGGTAACTTTAGATCTCAAGGAAGCTTACCTTCATGTGCCTATAAGGCTAAGTTGCAGAAAGTATCTACGGTTTCGAGCTGGAAATTCTCATTATCAGTTCTCTGCATTGCCCTTTGGCTTATCTACTGCGCCCAGAGTATTCACAAAGGTTCTGGCTCCAGTGATAGCTTACTTCCGGCTTCAAGGAATTCAAATCTATCCTTACTTGGACGACTGCCTGATTCTGGCTCAAGAAAAGGAAGACCTTCTACAGCATCTGGAATATGTTATAGCAGTGCTAAGATGCCTAGGGTATTCTGTGAACGAAATAAAGTCCAGTCTAGTACCCTCTCAAGACATGTGCTTTCTGGGTGTAAGACTGAATACAGCAGCCCAGATGGCCTTTTTAACCCCGGACAAACAAAAGAGTCTGTCACTTTACTTCCATCAGCTATCTCATCAGTCCGTGCTGACTGCAAGGACAGTCCTTCAAGCATTAGGGTTCATGGCATCTTGTATTCTGGTGCTTCCCAATGCCAAACTGCATATGAGGAAGCTACAATGGTATCTCAAAAATGTATGGACACAGCACTGCCAGGATTTGGACACTGTCATTCAAATAATACCTTGCATTCAAAAGGAATTTTTGTGGTGGGCTCAGGAATGTCACCTAAACAAGGGACTCTCTGTGACCCGGCCAGAGGCAAGTCAGATTCTAACGACAGATGCCTCGGACATTGCTTGGGGAGCTCATCTAAATGGAAAGTGGATACAGGACAAGTGGCCTGCCAGACTACAGCATCTACATATCAACATGAAGGAGATGTTAGCAGTCCAGTTTGCATTAATGGCTTTCAAGGAGTTACTTCTTCCAGGGCAGGTGTTGATTCTAACAGACAACACAACTGTCATGTGGTACATCAACAAGCAAGGGGGAACACATTCTTATCCTCTATGCAGGCAAGCAATGATTTTATGGGAGACTGCGCTAAGCTTGCAATTAACTCTTCAGGCAAGGTTTCTGCCAGGAGCACAGAACTCCTTAGCAGATGTGTTAAGCAGACAAATCATGGATCCCCACGAGTGGAAACTGGATCTTCATGTATTTCAGAAACTGACAGTGTCATGGGGAACTCCAGACATAGATCTGTTCGCTTCTCCACTAAACCACCAGCTGCCAAAGTATTGCACAAAGGGGTTTCATCACACAGCTTGGAAAGTGGATGCTCTGTCTTTCAGTTGGAAAAACCTTCATGTGTATGCCTTTCCACCTCTACCGCTTCTTCCAAAGGTACTATTAAAGGTCAGGCAAGACAGGCCAAGGATGATTTTGATAGCTCCAGATTGGCCTCGCAACACTGGTACCCACTACTACGGAGTCTGGTAAAGAAGCCTCCATGGCCTTTACCTCTGATTCCTCATCTGTTATCTCAGAAGGACGGTCATCTGCTCAATGTCAAGCTTCACTCTCTTCATCTAACAGCCTGGCATATTCTGTGTTGAAACACAGCAGGTCTCAACTTCCTCAACAAGTTTTAAATGTGATTATGGAAGCTAGAAGGCCTAGTACAAGGAGAGTGTACGCAGAAAATGGAAGAGATTTTTATTGTGGAGTACAGCAAAGAATTTGGAGATTTCAGAGCCTAATTTGAGTGTGGCTCTTCAATATCTTACTGAATTATTGGACAAAGGATTGTCCTTCTCTTCCATAAAGATTCATGCTGCAGCAATTTCAGCTCACTATGATTGTGACCCACCTTTGTTTTCGCATCCTTTGTTCAAGCAGTTTCTTAGAGGGGCAAAGAATATAAGACCCCACGTAGAGCTCCTACTCCTGCTTGGGATCTCAATTTTGTGTTGGAAAAACTTACTCTACAACCTTTTGAGCCTGCAGCTACTGCTGAATTGAAATATTTGTCATGGAAGACTGCTTTTCTGTTGGCTATTACTTCTGCAAGACGGGTGTCTGAGTTGCAGGCCCTTATGGCAGTAGAGCCTTTTTTGATTTTCCATAAGGACAGGGTATCATTACGTACTAATCCTTCCTTTATGCCTAAGGTGGTTTCTAGTGTGGCTTTAAACCAAACTATTCATTTGCCTACGTTTCTTGCAGATCCTCAAAATAAAGGGGAAAAGATTTTGCACACTTTAGATGTACACAGGCAATTGCGTTATTATTTGAGCAGGACTAAGGATTTTAGGCAGTCTCAGCAGTTACTTGTTTCTTTTGCTTTGAGTTCACAGGGCAAGTCTGTGTCAAAACAAACTATTTCTAGGTGGATTGGCTTTTGCATTGCATTTTGTTATTCCCATCATGGCAAGGAGATACCAGCTGGGATTAGGCCTCATTCCACTAGGGCTACTGCCACTTCAACAGCATTTCTAAGGGGGGTGGCAACTAAGGATATTCTGGAAGCAGCTACTTGGAGTTCAGTGCATACTTTCTCTAGGCATTATCACCTTCCTATATACTCTAAGACTAGGGCTGGTTTTGCCACAGCTGTTTTACAAGGCATGTTGTCAGCTCCTACTACTTTATAATTTGCCAGCCTCCCTTACCTCTGCTTTGGGATTCTACCCAATAGTCAGGACTGCAGCAATGGAAGACGAAGAACATAGTACAGTTTTGTACCTACCATAAATGTAGATGTTCGAGGATTCCATTGCTGCAGTCCAATTTACCCTCCCTCCTTCCCCTCTGTGTTTAGGGGTGGTTGTGTAGGTGAGTTTACATGCTTATATTTTTATATACATATATTGTTGTATATATTATACATGTTTTTGGTACAGGTTGTTTTGGGACTTGTCTTTTGGGTCTTCTGACATCTGGGGCAAGAAAAGACTGAGGATATGACGCCGGTCATGCGCATTAGTACCCTGACGTACTGACGTCAGTCTAATGCGCCCTGACCGACGTCAGCCTTATACTCTGGTATTCGGGCCGACTGGGACGCGGACTATACCCAATAGTCAGGACTGCAGCAATGGAATCCTTGAACATCTACATTTATGGTAGGTACAAAACTGTACTTTATGGTGAGTACATAACTAAAAGTTCTCCTGTCTGGAGGATACTGTTCACTACAGTTGATGCTCAAAGTGGTTGGTGTCTACAACTCTTCATGTTACAGGAGCCATCTAGAATCTGTGCTGATGCCCACAACTCCATTTTTTTGTGAGTTTGAGGTGAAAACACTTGGAATGTTTGCAAGAGATCAGAGAGAGTGTGTACATGCAAACTCCATATAGGCATTGGCCAGAGGTCAAGATCGAACCTTGTAGTTTATGTATGGGAGGTGAAGACCTTAACCATTATGCCATTAGGTCTATGTTCCCATATTCCTTTCATGTTTAATAAGGACTATGCCTACATAACCACCTATGTGATCTTTAGTGACTAGTCAAGCCCTGCATCCACAGAACACTTGTCTTCAGAATCCTCATAGTGAGTACCTGACAAGTTATTGATGGAACACTGTTTTTTTTTCATTATTACAGTACTTCTTTTCATTTCCAGGCTTCCAGGCTTAGCTGTAAGCCTTCTAGTTATAAGACTTAGAGGTTTTCATCCTTTTCACCAGCACTTTTGACATCCTTTTTCAGTTAGGGACATTGTCTGAGTTTCTGCATCTAGGACAGTTAGCCAAGGAAATCAGCATTGATTCCCTGTAATTACTGTCCCGTTACTGAGTTGACAACACATGTGAAACTCTTGTTAGCTCTCCATATACAGAACAACCATGCACACCAAATTCCCCTTTACCAAAAAGCCATACGTTTCAAAAATACAAAATAGACAAATACCAAAATAAACTTTTTTTGCAAGGAGTAAATCCCCTTGCACACCTATACCTCTACACCTGTTGCTACTTGTATTAAGACTGAGACTACATAAACACGATAAGCAGTTGATACTATATAATATCACATGTTCCCTATATACATCTCAATGTCTGTGTCTAGGTTCACTCATTCCAGCCTATGACCCTACTGTTCTTGTTGAGAATCTTCAATAGGTAAGTGCCCCTTTGTAATACATTCTTATTGTTTGATTTCTGTTCTGAAGTTGTGTAGTCCATTTACCAGTGAAGATTTGGTTAGTATACTGTTGCAGTTCCTTGGGTATGCCTCTTGTGTGGTATAAGACCCATGACAAATGCAGACATTTTATCCCATATAAAGATTACCACTCCCTGAGTACCTTTTTTATTTAGGAAAGTCCCACCTGTCAGTGGATTGCCAGAGCCGTACAGAGTTAACTAGGAAAACCTATACAAGTAGAGAAGCCACAATTCAAGTGTGACTGGTGCAGTAACAAATTAGGTATCATACTACAGATATCTGAAAACTCATCTGCTTCGTCAGGAGAGATCCCCTCCAAGACTTACAAAAAGTAACATCAACATAACATGGTCACGGGGGGGTAGGATCAAAAAGTAAGAAGTTTGGGAGAAGACAATTGCCTCAACTGTTGAGTTGGCTTTCCTGTTCCTCAAAGGGATGTTTGATTTTTACCAAGTTGACTAGTGGCTACTTTGGATACAGACATGTGGGTAGCTCTTAGCATGTCCTCCCAGGCAAAGTACCAGGAAGAAGTTATGTTGTAGTCACTGTTTCTTAAAATAGTGGACCTCTGACCACAGACTTCATTGCAGTCTTTAGTGAAAGGACTTATTACTCACTCAAAGGCTACTCAAGTGCATGAGAGAGATGGACAAGAAGATTAGAGGGTACTGAATTACTGGACTTAAAATATATATTTTCTCCACCACCATGAAGAGCACACTTCCTTGAACAAACCAGGTTTACCAAGGTACTCCCTTCACAGGCAACAGATTCCTACTCTTCTTTGTCCAAGATTTATAATACTTAAAGAAGTCTTCAGCTGTGGCAAGTGACAGTAGACCGTGCCCCATTACCCTCTCTGTCTGAGCAGTGTAAGAGGAAGGACACTTTTTACAAGCCATAGAATCTAGAGGAGGATGATTTAGCCTATTTGTCCCAAATGGCATCTTCTCTTTGGTATGAGTCAGACAAAGGGACTCCATTTCAGCTTCTTCTTCAAAAGATAGTATCCTTTGCATTGCAGATATGCTTACAAGATTGACAGAGCATTTTAGCTTGTTAATGCATACTTGCAGCTGGGTCATGATTGCCTGGAGCTCATAGGTTAAAGAAAATGAAATGTGAAAATATCTTTTCATCTGACAAGCAGATTTTTTTTGCATTTCTTTTTCAGCTGAAGTGACTTTCTCGCACTTAATATGGTTAATGATGGCACTGAATGCTGCAAATTAATTACCTTGACTAAGCTACAAAAGTGCTGTGCGTGGTCTGCCTTTCAAGTATTAACAGCTTGAATGAGGCAAGGCAGCCTGAACTGTTAGTTATACCAGTGTAGTTACTGCCACAGCATGTTCAACACTATTGATATTAAAGAAATGGGAAAAAGGGAGATGTCATACATCAGATATCGACACTGTCATCTTAGGCTTGGACGAATTTTAGCCCAAAGGGTATATCCATTATTCTGAATGTTAAAGATGTTTTTGTAGCAGCATTCCTACAGACAGATTCTCAATTCCCTGCACCTAAAAAAACCCAATAAATTCTATAGTGTACCACAGGCACTAGTGCCTCTACAAAGACTGGGTAACAAAGAGGCACACAGGGGAAGGAAACTCATCATGTCAGACTATTACACTGAACGATAGTGAGACTGAGGTCTTGGACAAATTTTTTTTAAACAAGATACATCTTTATTGAATTATCACTTATGACATAGGCACTCACACATTTATGTAACTGAAAACAAACCACATTGACATATTTTCATTTGAAAACATTATACATCACTTATCTTGTATTGTCTGTCAAACATTACATAGTGCATTCAATTCCTGCCTTCCCTTAAACCTCATTCCTCCTCCAAAACATTATTCTGCAAGTATTTATTCCCACAATTCCCATTTTTCTATGTAATTTATTCATAGCCTTTTCTAAAATCCCACTTCCAGTTGTTTTATCCCTGTCACTGTGTTCACTACTTCTAGTACAGTTGGTTTGATTTCCATTTTCTAGTAATTGCTTTTTTGGGAGTTAGAAGAATTAAGTTCATCAAAATAAGGTGAAGGTGGGGTAAGGCTTGACACCAACATGCTTCCACATCTCTAAATTTACTAACTGAAGTCACACAACACAGGGGGTAAAAAGAAACTTCCTACTGTTCAGCCGTCTTGCTTTTTAAAATTGAAAAGTTTTGACAAAACTGGATATCAGCAGAAAGCACTAGCCAATTCCATTTTGACAAAACTCTAATCAACAAACACGTCTTTGTGTGGGTAGGTGCTGCATTCACTTCTACTTTCATTACAGGCATACTGTAAAATCAAGAATATTAATAAAGTAACCCAAGTTAACAGGTAGTAGTTTTATTGTAATTTGTCAGCTACAGTATAGTGCATTAGCCCACTAGGCCACTCAGCTCTTCATGCCTGTATCCTGATTATCATACTTTAATGTACCATAAAGCCTTACTTAATGTTTGGTCCATCCTGCTTTACATTATCACAAATTATTGCAAAACGGAATAACTACAGAACTTGGTACTTCAGTATATTTGGATGTACCTGTGGATAGTAGATGCTGATAAGTTCATTTATAACATGCTAGGGTCATAGTGACACACACATACCCACACATTAGTGCATTTTCCAGCCATTCTTAATTCTGAGTGTGAGGTTAACTCTTGAAGAATCATGTCATGGAAATTGCTGACTGGTATTCTTTGGTAATATAATGTATAACCCTCCATCGTGTCATTGAAATTGCTGACTGCTATTCTTTGGTAATATAATGTGTAACCCTTCATCATGCCATTGAAATTGCTAACTGGTTTTCCTTGGTAATATAATGTGTAACCCTCCTTATTTAGTCGCCTCCCTTTCAGAAGTGGATTAATTTCTTAATGTGTAAGGTGAGAAATAAAAGTTCTATGCTGACCGAGTGGTGTATTACACACTGCACAGCAGTAAGAACTCACAGGATGGTCTCTTATGAAGAGATGTAATGCTGGTGAGGATATGAGCTTAAGTTTTGCTTCACTCCTTAAATGTTACTTTAGGGTCAGCTTTTATATGTGATTTTCAGGTAATATTGGTGAAGAGGGAGAATAAGGCAGATAAATACAGAGGGAGACAGGAATGGAGACAGGGAGTTAACAAGATGGAAGAATGGACACTCTGCAACTTTACAGGTGCTCTCTTTTTCTGTTCCCCATCATGTGTCCTTGCAGCTTCTTAGTGCATGCCAACATTTAGCACTGGCAAATTCTTGTTTTGTTTTAGAGGGCTTAGCCTACTGTTGCACCATTATATACCATATCTGAACAAAATCTTGAGGATCGGCATACCTACTTGCTTGCCATGTCAGTAAGCAAAACTAACACTTTGTTATCAGGTCCATTGTGAGAATGTAGTGACTAAGTTATGAATTGTGTCAAGTTAGGAGGCAGGGACTTTGGGTGGGGTGGAGCTGGTCTCTTAGTCTGACCATTAGTTGCTTCATTTCAGCTTTGGTCTACCACGTTTTATACCAGCTGCTATTGAGCTGGTTCATTGGAAGGATCTTCAGAACTTTGATTGTGGCATTCCTGAGGTGAGAATCCAGAGCTTCTTGCACCTGTGGAGCTGTAGCTGGTGTTGTGGATGCATTTGTCCCAGTTTATGCACATCCCAGTTTTAATGCTTGCTGGAAGCCATATCAGCATGCTGGTTGAAATACTGTTGGCATAGGATGGGTCTGCTCAAAGACCAGGTTAGTCTGGTTGCTCATTAGTCTGCACAGCAGAGATTTTGTATTGGAAGACATTTTACTTCTGCGGTGATTGTGAAGTTTCTGCTGTGTCAGATCATCATTCAGTTGAGCTTTGTCGAGTGGTAACAAGTTGTTCAGCAAAGCCTGTCTCTTGTACTCTCTGCCCTCAGTGTGAAGAGGCAATGTACATGGTTGCAGATAAGTTTGCCAAAATCAGGCTCTCCTTTTACCTTAGTGCATTGCAAGGGTTTGATTGAGACTCTCAAGATTTTTCTTGGGGTGTGCCAGTTATGATGAGGTCATGAATGTGGTTTCTTTGCTCTTGCCTTCTGTGGGTATTTTCTCAGTCCAGCTGGGCTGAATGTTATTTTTAGCTTCAGTGAGACCATTTATTCTCAGGATTGTCTGGTACTCTTTGAGATGGACTTCTTTCCCAACTACATTGTAAAGAGGCCTTAGTTACTTTCTTTCTCAAAAAATTCCTATGGATCTGAATCTTCTGAAGAATTGCCACTTGATCTTTAACTTGCTTTTATAGGTTGAGTATTGAGAGAGTGTTTTATTAATAAATGTATTCCTTTTAAGATCCCATGATGCTTTTGATCTAGGTCAGTCTGGTTTTAGATCAAGGCACAGCAGTGACAACCCTGTTCAAGTCTGTATTTGCTGTGTGTTGCTGTCAGGTATGTATATAATATTGTCCTTCTTATTTAACAGTCTTTCTTAACTCTAAAGGCATTTGGTTCCATGTGTCCCTGCTGAAGCCCCTTGGATCATCAGGTGAGGCACTGCTAACTGTTGCAAGGGCCCACATGGAAAATCATGTCAGGATAAATTTCAGTTACCTTGCCCCTATCTTTTGGAATCAGCTACCCTTCCTGATCTTGGTGTTCAGTGCTGAGATCTCCTTTATGAGGACCTTGAAGTTCCACTCATTTCAGAAGGGCTTTCCAAAACATGTGGTATGGGTAATTTTAAGTTTTATTACTTTTTAACTCATTATTATCATTGTCATGATGATTTTTTAGGCTTTTGCAAGACATTTATTCCATTTTTATCCCTACACATTTAGCTTGATAAGCATTTTAATAATGTAAATAAATACATAAATAAACTTTGGAAATGCTGTTGTAGCTCTGAATACCACATGCTGTCCTTTCATGAAACCTTTATCCAGTAATACATTTAGTCATTCTGATCTCTTTGTCACATCCTGTTCTTTCTTGTTTACTTCTCCCATATCGTTTTCTTTAAGCTGTCAACACCACTTTAAAATAAAGTGCAACACTAACCACTTCTCTGCCGTGAATTTCATGTAAGAGATGATAATATTGTTTAACACTGTTTCAAGTGAAAAAAATGTCTACAAGATAAATATTCATTGCTGTTTACTGTGTTACTGTTGCTCTGAATTTCCCTGCTTTGTGCAAGTCTGACACATTTGTGTGCATTTATGCAGTAAGGGCAAAGTAGTCTCTAAGTAATGTAATATCTCTCTGGATGGATTAAAGCAGGAGGCAAAGTAGTTTTTACCATTGTTAGGAGTGGTGTTATACAATAATCCTGGAGTAGTTTACTGTTTCTACAGTGGTTCTTTTCTTGTGACAAATAGTATTTTCAGTTTCACCTGAATACTGCGGTGTTATTGTTTAACAGTGTGACTATCTGTGACTTAGCAATCTGTCTTTTTATTTTTTTGCATCTTCATACTATATTGCTCATTACATCACTGCAGGGGTGAGGGGTCTATATGTATATGTATATGTGTGTGCACATGCATGTGTACACATCTCGAGACCTAACATGCCTTTATTTTTGTCTTACAGCATCCTTTTTGCAGACATTGAAGGCTTCACAAGTTTGGCCTCCCAATGTACCGCACAGGAACTCGTCATGACCCTCAATGAACTGTTTGCTAGGTTTGACAAGCTGGCTGCGGTAAGTGATCTCTGTCTTCTTGAGTCCTGTTCTTGTCCATGAGGTGGCACATTCTTCAAGACTGACCATCCACTGGCATCAGTTACTGATAATCTGCCTTGTCCAGCTGCTACCACATCCTCTTTCAATTTTCAAAGTGGCATCACTAAGTAAATACCAAGACCGTATGTTCCAGTTATTTTGTCCTGATAACATTTAGAATACTATTTCTTCGTTATTTCATTCCTCCTTTTCTGTCAGACCATTCTCTATAAATAGCTTTTGCAGTAGTCACTCAGCTTTCCTTGAATTTACAGTGAATGCCTGAATACATTTGCTGTACTATCATTCACTCCATTCTTTGAGATGCTGTTCCTTTGAAGAAACACTACTCATACCAAAAAGAATCACCATTTTCAGTTTACTTTATTTATACCTCAGAGGGCAGTGCCTCTCTTCCAGCTTACACATTCGCAATGTTAAGTTGTCTATCTTGCCTTCATTCTTGCTGGATGGGTTCGGAGCCGATCCTCGGCTCTGACTCGGCCATTCTAAAAGCTCAAAAGGGGGCTCCGACAACTTGATCGGAGCCGACTCAGTTATGTCTTCCTCGAGGAAATAGTAGGGGCAAGTGTTCGAGATTCATCGGCTCCGGCCGGAGCCAATGTTCGAATAGCCTTAGGTCCCCCAGAAGACGGCTCAGAGACCAGAGCCGAAGGTCTGGAAGGCTTAGAGGGTTTCCCCGAGGATTGAGTCGAGGGACCCTCAGGCTTCAATAAGCCCCTTAATATAAGTTTATTTTTTCGCTCTTGCAGGACTCTAGGGCTGAAGCCATGGCAAACAGCACATGAGTCCTGCAGGTGCAAAGGTCCCAGGCAGTACACACAAGAAGTGTGACCGTCTGTCAGAGACATCTTCTGACAGCACGAGTCACACTTCTTAAAGCCTGAGACCTTTGAGTCCTTAGACATGTCTAAGAAGAGAAGTGTAACCACACAAACACACACACACACACACACACACACACACACACACACACACACACACACACACCGATTACACTTATTAGAAAATAATTTAAACTAAATTAAATTAAGTTAGTAGTAGTTTAGAAGTAATTTAGACAAATAAATCCCTATAAACACAGTCACACTACTAGGAAGGGAGGGACTGGGCCTAAGGCCCAAGGGAAATTTTCTAGTGAGTTTTGGAAAAGGGGGGAAAATTACTGGGAATGGGATGGAACTACTCGCTGTATAAAACTATTTAGAAAAACTAACTTAAAAAGGGGAAAAAAGCTGAGAAATAACTAGTTTCTTTTCAAAAACTAACCTGAGCCAGTAGGAACGCACCTCGATCACTGTAGCGGCAAACGAGATCTGAGGAGTTACCGTCTAGCATTATGGGATATAGGGGAGCCTCGAGCCGGTGGAACTAGCTCTCGAGCTTTTAGAGTGGCCGAGTCAGAGCCGAGGATCGGCTCCGAACCCATCCAGCAAGAAAGAAGGCGAGAAGAAGACAACTAACATGGAACGTTATGGTAGGTACATAACTTCTAATTACCATTAAGGCCTTGCAGCTAGCTTTTGCCACACTGCTACTCTGTGGCTGATGGTGTATTTCCTGAAAATTTCCCTGAAGCCTAAGTTTCTTTCCTTACATGGGCCACTTTTTCCCTATTTTGAACAGAATCATAAAGATGCACTTCCAGCTGCTGCTTGTCTATCTGTCTAGCCATCCATCATCCCCTGTTCTCATTTTTGCACATAAGGGTCTGTGTCTCACATCAACGTGACCATTGTGTAGACCCAGTGTTTATACCACCAGATGATGTTCCCTGCCCTAGTTGTTCTGCCATACCAGCTCCCCACACACATTCACACCTGTGGCCAATTTAGTGTGTCCAGTTCACCTAATGCATGGCTTTGGAATGTGGGAGGTGACACAAATAAATATTTGTTGCATCTCAAGCTTTCTTTTCCTTTCTTTCAGTACATGACTGTTTTTGCCCCTGCTATCTGTTAATAATAAGCCCCATCCCAGTCTGTCAGTTCCCATTAGTTCCTCTTCCACAGTGTGAGGGTCAACGGGAAGGGGCCATCATTCAAACAACCATCAGAGGTGCTTCAAGATTTTTTGTGATTTTGGAAGTTCTGTCCCCAACATGTACTCTGCAAAGTACCAGGGATGGAACTGCAATGATCTGACAATGGAGGATGCCCCCTCACTGCCACAAGGGGCATTTCCTGAAAACAGTGCTGTTTGTCCCCTGCAATAAAAGAGAGAGTTTCCTGGGATCCACTTGGGAAATGTGCATAACACCACCCACCCCTGGAGAGGTGAGCAGGCCATTCCCCTTCAGTCCTCCAACTCTTCTTCAACTGCCTCTCTCCTCCAATGCCAGGGGTTACTAATTAAACCCTTTTCTCCTGGCTCTGTGTCAGGGCAACACCCATGTGTGCCACAGAGTCTGGCTGTGCTGAATCATGCATTTGCTGGTTGGTAGTTTTTCTCTTTAGCTTGATTTCCAGTTTGTAACCCAGGAATGCGAGTTATGACCAAGTAGTAAAAACATCTTCCTTTGTTTTTGGACTTAAAGGACCATTCAAACGCTAAATAGAATAAACTTCAGGCGAGCATACGTCTTTAAACCAGAGCTGTAGATCATTTGTATATGCTTTGGAAACATGTAGTTAACTTTTCACACTTTGGCAGCCTACATATAGTGGGGGCTAATTTGCTTCATGTTCAGTTCTCTCTTTTTGTATGGTGAAGTAAGCAGTCACCAATATCTCTCCATTAGTTGGCTATTTCAGTGTTTTTTTATGATAGAACAGTAAATATTTTGTCTTTTTTCAATATTTACTGTGTTCTGAGCTGACGAGAACTTATTGTAGTGACTTGTACTGATTATTCTAGGTAGTTTCATTATTTATTGATGTCCACTGAAAAAGATTAATGGACAATGAGACTGATTCTTCCAAAAGACTTCCACTTACATTATCTCTTTTGCATAGAAGAGAGCAACTGGATGTTGAAGTTTGCAAATAATGGGAGAGTTTCAGGAACAAAACTTTTACTAAAATAAAGTAGAAACACTGGGACTTTTACTGAGCACAAAAAGTATCTGGCCTTAGCTCAAGGGATTGTCCATCTCTATCTCAATGGAAAAACTCAAAAATATTTAACTGTCATTGTCAACCGTACCAGAGAAGGAGGAAGGAAATACAAGAAGTATGTAGATTGGTCCAAAAAAGAACAAAGAAAATTTGAAAAAACCTATGCATTTAATATCTGAAGGAGGTACTGGCACCATATCTGGACAAGTATCGTATGCCTTAATGACTCAGCAATAGATCCTTCAAGCCGTATTCCCCTGTGACTGTGGAGAGTGTGGTTCATATTCTTATGGCCAAGATGGTCTTGCATTCTAATTCCACTGCTCCATTTTAAACCCTGTGGTATTTTAAGAGAGATGTATGTGGTTGTGAGGAATCACTGGTAGGGACCAAATAGGTGCCAGTACCAGCATGTTGGGTCTCTCACTCCAAATTTCTTAGATTGGCGAATGTTGTACTCTAGTGTGTTGACATTTTCCAGGCTTCTGAAGTGGGCCTTCAGCAGGATTTTCCAAGGCGGGTTAAGGAGTCTCATCTGGCTCTTGACTTTTCAGGTGAACCTGACTTGTCAGCCATTGTTCTGGTGCTGTCAGTTGCCTCATTATTGCCCCACTTCTGCCTCCTGGGAAGAGGCACCAGATTACTGGAAATTTATTCCCAAGTCTGGTTTGAACAAATGTGTGGCATTAAAGTTTAACCCTACATGCTTTGCATCCACTTTTTATAAAGAGGACCTTTCTTATCACCATAGACATAGAAGATGCCTGTTTACACATCCCCATCTACAGAATTCACAGACACTTCCTCAAATTCAAAGTAGGATGCTGCTACTGCATGTTTTCTCACTATCTGTTGGCTTTTCTACTGCATCTAGATTGCACGCCCTAATGCACAGCTTCAGGCTTTGCTTATCTAAGGTTGAAAGTAGGGTGCATTTTTGCACTTATATGGATGATTGATGTAGACCCTTTCATTTGGGGAACTTCTGAACACTCTGAAACTGACAAGGCAGTGCTTTCACAGCCTGGAATTATCACTGCCCAGAAATTCAGCATAAGCCCTATACTAGAGAAGTTGTTCCTGGGGGCAAGTACAAATAAGGAAGGATTTTTTTGTCTACCTTCACCCATCTCAGGTAAGACCAGTTTCAATCCTGAGACCTTCTTCAAAGTACTGCATTGCTTATCTTTGTGGTGCCAAATGGTATGTTACGTATGAGAAAAGCCCAGTGGTAGTTAAGGAGATCTCTGGGACTGACAAAAGCAGCCTGTCGACCACATCCTATATTTGATCCCTCCATCTGTCAGGATTTCCTTTGTGACATCACCAGATTTCAGGAAACTGGGGACTTCCATTTGTCCCTCCAGAGCTGTATCAGAAACAAACAGATACATCAAACTGTTCCTGGGAAACCTACTATCAACAGCTTGTAGTTTAGTTTCAGTTTAGTTTAGTTGGTTCAGGGAACAAAGGCAGAAATGTATTAGTATGAAGGAGGTGATGGTCATCCAAAGTGATACGTTTGATTTAAAATCAGTACTGAACCCAGAGGCTCTGTGAATTGTGAGAGACAATTTTACCTTGACACAGCACATCACACAGTCAGGGATGTGGCAGCCAAACTCTGCTTACAGTAAGATATACCCAGACAGACTTATTAACAGGCGCCTTGTATACAGAGATCATGGTCCCAAATGAGTGGATATTGAAGAGGGCAAATGAATTGTCAGATGTCCAGCATAATGGCCTAAATGGCAAATACTTTCTCAGTCAGGTGGCACCCCAGACTCTGTGCCTTCCTTTCTGACACCTGTTTTCCTAGAAATGCTCCTGAAAGTAAAAAATAAAGAACAGATGCTGGAGTTCCAAACTGATCAAGCCAAGTCCAGTTCACCCAGATGATCCAAGTGACAAAAGAGGACCAGTTATCCTTTCCATTCACTGCAGGCTTTTTAATCTTCAGGATGAGAAATGCCTGTATCTTTGTGTCTAGAACCCCAAGCTCACAGCCTGGAGATATGACTTTGGTACCACACCGCCACTTATGTTCTCCTGATGTTATTTTAGACCAGCCACTACAATGTCATGGCTTTAAATTGACTAGGTTTCTGCACTGGTGTGAGAGAAAGTAATCAATACCAATTCCTGCCTTATACATTATATTACCTCTTGAAGCTGTTTACCTCATTACATCTGACTGATGCCTCCAGGTGCATTTGCAGTTAACTCTTACTGATGCCTCTAGGCGTCAAATATTGCTTGTTCATATTTGCATCAAGAATTCCAAGACCATGCTATGTACAAGGTCTTAAATGATTTCATCTTAAAGCTTACACAATGGCAGGCTCAACTACATTAATATCTGACCTCTGTCTAGTGCAGGTAAATAAATATTAACTGTTGTTTTTATGATATTAATTTATATCAATATAATTTTCACGTTTTTCTAAATATCTCAACAATCAAGTAACACAGACAGAACTCCTTAGCCTCATATGAACGCTTTCAGTTAGATAAATAAAATGCCACTGACAGTATATGTGTAACTTGAGTGGTTGCTGAGATATTGTAAGTTAATTACAAAATATTGCAAATATAGTAGTTACACGCTGATAAAGCTTTTATATCTTTATATTTAGGATAAAATGCCAGGTACTTGGGTTGTTTTAATCATTATGTAATATAAATTTATATTTCTATATATGTTATAAAGGTATAATATCGAACAGTTTTTTTACAATGTTGCACCTTTAAAATAGTAATTGATGAATGCTACATCACTAACCACGTGATGATTTGATATAAAAAGTTTATTGAAAGATTTTTCAAAAAATAACGGTCTGATGAAGCATTTGTGAAAGCGCTAACCTTTTCTATGTGTATTAAACTAGTTTTTTACAACAAAGTTTTCTGAATCAGTTCATCACTACGAAGCTTGGATTATTATTTTGAGTGGACTGTGAGTTACATTTCTCCCGTTGTAGGAGAGATTATTTCCGTGGTTACCCCAAAGCTCGTTTTTATTACGCTTTGTGATTTTTATACTGCTTGAAGCTACGGGGTAATTACTTCGCCAGGGGACTTTTGTGTTATCGGAATTCTTATATTTTTTATATTGAAACCTGACGGAGACATGGCGGGTACTGACGGCAACATAGAATTGGATTATAGACCCAATGTTCCCGTCAGGAATGATATGGAAGGAGATAAAATCCAGCACATCGGAGATCCTAATACGACAGCTTCCTGTATCAACACTACTGATAACAGAATTTTGAATATACAACGCTGGGGCGAAAGCCTACAAACGAAATTGATGAAGTGTATGAGGAGTGACAACAACCTACTACTGCTGTATCAAGGTGATAACAACGGAAGCACACCTAACGTAACTACAGAGATGGCCGAACGCCTGGAGACAGCAGTACAGAGGTTTGAGACTGATTTTTTAAAACTTACGCATATCTACACAACGGCAGCATTTTGAAGCCTGTCTACACAAGAACATAATACCCAGAGGTTTGAGGGTATTAAAGATGCCCACGTATGGGGATCAATATCCAGAGCTTCTAACCAAATGGCAACAACTGAACTTAGAGGTGAGCAGAAATTATATGCACCTTTTATTGGAACATTTCCAACCAGTAGAGGAACAGTTAATTCAGTCCATTTTAGATCAACAAAAGACATGTACTTCCACTATCCTAACACACTAGTAGAAACTGCCTTACTGAATGTGTTAGAAGGTGTGGAGATATATGAGCGCAGGTTAATACAACAAAAGAAAAGTAAAATTGATAGAGACATCCAGGTCTTCCGAGCTGGACATGTCTTCACTTGGCCCAGGATGGGCCCTTCAACCAGATTTATTGCAAACAACAATACCAACAATACCAAATACAAATCCCCTGGTGATAGTGATACGGACAAGCATAGATTAGATAAAGTGAGTAAACCTAGTACCATCAATGGTAGCCACTTATCTAGTAACACCGGGACTGAAGTATGTACCGAGAAAACGCCGCAGCCTATATCAGAAGGTACTCTTGATACATCTGTACACATCTTACAATCCAGCCCCAATATAAATGGCTCTATAGAAGCATCTAATGGGGGCACAGAAACTGTGGCGCACCCCAACAACAATGAAAAAGAGGGACATTGTCCTAGACTACATGAAGGGGGACATCAAGCTTTGGGCTTTTCCCAATTCCCCCTTCCTATAGCCTTAGAGAAGGGGGGCAGGAGAGATCGGTCTATGAGTCGGGGGCGACTGAAGAGGAAATTATCGGTAGAAAGAGCCCCCAACCATTCACTGAAAAAGATGTGGGAACAAACGAAGATTGCTTGATATGGGAATATCTCATAGAGACCTTGATATACATGAAGTAAATGTACTTAATAAAGGACTTAGTTTTATTCCTACAACATCAAATCAAATTACAGATGCATTGATAGATGTCAAAGTATTTACTAGGAATATTATGTAACGTTACGAGTTTGGTGATAGTAATAATAAGTCGAGACAAAGAACTTTCACAAAATTGAGTACATTCACACCACAAAATCATCCATTAGTTGAGGCATTTTATAATCTAGTGGAAGAAGATTTGCATACATTATACAATAATATATCAGACAGTGGAGTTAATAAGAAAGTGAGATACACCAATAATTTAAGTTGGCATGAAAGAAAAGCATTAAAAAAGTTGCAAAATGACAATACTATAGTATCTAGGCCAGCTGACAAGGGAGGTCCTTTGGTAGTCATGGACATTGATCATTATCATCGTGCCATGTCCGAGATGCTTAATGATTCTAGGTTTTATGGTACTGTAAACAGAAAGAGAGTGGAAGAAATACAATCTGCAATATATAATACCATATTAGATCTGGTAACTAGCCAGACAATCACTAATGAAATAGCTGAATTTCTGATGATAGAATATCCTGTGATACCCCAAATACAGGGGATACCAAAAGTTCACAAGAATGGCACCAACCCCCCTATGAGACTTATAGTCTCAGGGAGGGGTTGGAGTACAGAACCATTTTCTATGTATGTGGAGAAATACTTGAGGCCTGTGGTAAACAAAGTTCCACACATACTTAAAGATAAGAAACAATTCTTGCTGGACTTGTATAGATTTTTTGATGGAGTTCCTTTGAAATCAGATATGATCTTTGTTACGTTAGATATACAGTCCTTGTTTACTGTTATACCCAATACATTGGGTGTTGTAACTATTAGACTATTTAACTACACATAGTGACTATACTGACAGACAAGTTGATTTGATTAGTTTATTTCTGGAAATCATACTGGAGAACAATGTCTTTATACATGATTCAACTATATACATACAGCGTGATGGCATGACTGTGGGCACATCCTTTGCCAATAGCTACGCCAACATGTTTTTAGCAGCGTGGGAAGAGAGTTCTTTATTCCAGGAAGTAAAATATAAGGAACATGTCTTATTCTATCGACGTTTCGTGGACGATGTCTTCCTGTTATGGGAGAGCAGTCAAGCCATATTAGATGAATATATAGGACACCTAAATGGTATGACCACATACCTTAAATTTACATCTAATTTTTCCAGTAATAAGATAGAGTACTTAGATGTTTACATGGAACGTGTGATGGATAGATATGTGAACACAGGTGTATATAGAAAATCGTGCTACAAGAATACATTTTTGCACCGACAGAGCATGCACCCAAATTATATTTTTAAAAATATAATTAAAGGGCAAAGCATGCATATATCTAGATTAAATGTTAGTAATGAAGGTTACCAAGAAGAAATTAATTGTTTTAGACAAAGATTAGTGAAACGAGGATGTAGTGAGCCAGAAATCTCAGCAGGACTGGAGAACATTCACTCTTTAAGAAAAGATATAGCAGCACCGTATTACTCGGCACAGACATTACCTAGTAATCAAAGTATTAGCGGAAAAGAGATAAATACTGTTAAGATACCTATGTTCTACACTAGTGATATTCATCAGATTCAAGAATTAATTAGCAAACACTGGGGTATTTTAACAACGGATCAAGATATTATGAATATAGTAGGTGATAAACCTCGATATTTATTTAAGAATAATAAATAATCTCAGAAGACTATTATGTAACACCATACCTAGAGGTGAATTGAGTCCATATAAGGGTACCTCCCCCTGTGGCAAATGTAGGTTTTGCACATATATAGAAATGGCCAACATATTTGTACACCCAGATAATGGGCAAATTTATGAATTTCATGTTTCGGCAGATTGTAATACTGCACATATAGTGTATTTGGCTCAATGCCGAAGATGCTGTTCTTATTATATAGGCAAAACAGATAGAACGTTTCGAACTAGAATACGAGAACATCTATATGCCATAAGAATAAAGTATTTGAATAATGCCTTGGCCAAACATGTAATCAATACAGGCCAAGACCATACATTTACGTTCATGGCAATAGACCAAACAGCACATATAGCCAGAGGAGGAGATATGCGTAATCGGATGGAAAAGAAAGAGGTTAACTGGATTTTGAGATTGAGAGCAGACAAAGGGAAAGGGCTCAATGAAAGAGCCGCCATTAAACCCGTATTGAAAGCTCGACGTAGAACAGTGAGGTAATGTAATCGAATTATGGCATTTATTAAGTATAAGTGATTAGTTATTGAGACATACACCTATATTCCACAACATTAGCATACATTTTTATCATAGAACTTTGGACGCAGCACATGTATATGAATTCAATATTTTATTGTTGCCCATACTCATATTACTTCAAACAAAATGAGGACCGACTGGTGAATAGTATGATTGTCTTTAGCATAATTATAACCTTATAGATATGTAGTAATAGTTAATGCAAATCTAGGATACTTAGCCTCAATTTTTGGAAGAGATGTATTGTAATCCAGCCTTCATAGTGATGAGTTGAGGAAGTATTATCTCCATGCATATTCCAGCTGTAGACTTTGTTTATTACAGTTTTAACTTTGATTTATTCTAAAGTTTCATTATACATATATTTTCGTGTAGAAATATAGAAATTTTCAACTTTTAGCGTAGACCACATTAGGTTTGGTTAGCATGATATATTTATTGCTCTACGACTTCGTATTATATATGCAATAATCTTGTTAGAGTATTTGGAAATATTAAATAATAGTGGTAAATTTATTATTTTAGTTGAGTATATTGTACTAAAACTAATTTTTTAATTCAGCGTCCACGTTTCATATAATATATTAAAGCACAAGTTTTAAATGTTCAAATTTATAGACAAGAATTTCATATGCATGAGTTATAGAAGGCCATCGTAAGTGGCTTATTTGACTGAGTTATATGGTGAGAATGTATTATAGTACTTATATATTGTTTGTAAGAAATGTTTTATTAATTAATGATTTTTAAAAAATAGCGCAGTTTAGGCATAAAGGAATTTGCTTATATGTAGTCAGTTATGTCATATCATACTTTTTGTTAATGAGATAGCTGGTTGATACTATTCATTTGTACCCTATAGGAACGGATATAGTATGGGGCAAGAGGATAAATAATAGATGCAATTTTAAATATCGGGTAGCTCATTTGCTTAAGCAACATAGAATAGTGGCTGTCATTGATTACTGGCACAATTGTTTAAACTATTTTTGTATATTCGGATGGTAATAGTACACTTTCTATACATTTCGTATGCATTTTTTAAATGTTTTACATGATGGAAGACCACAAGACTTTGGTGCTTAAATAAGACACGCTGATAAAGCTTTTATATCTTTATATTTAGGATAAAATGCCAGGTACTTAGGTTGTTTTAATCATTATGTAATATAAATTTATATTTCTATATATGTTATAAAGGTATAATATCGAACAGTTTTTTTACAATGTTGCACCTTTAAAATAGTAATTGATGAATGCTACATCACTAACCACGTGATAATTTGATATAAAAAGTTTATTGAAAGATTTTTCAAAAATTAACGGTCTGATGAAGCATTTGTGAAAGCGCTAACCTTTTCTGTGTGTATTAAACTAGTTTTTTACAACAAAGTTTTCTGAATCAGTTCATCACTACGAAGCTTGGATTATTATTTTGAGTGGACTGTGAGTTGCATTTCTCCCGTTGTAGGAGAGATTATTTCTGTGGTTACCCCAAAGCTCGTTTTTATTACGCTTTGTGATTTTTATACTGCTTGAAGCTACGGGGTATTTACTTCGCCAGGGGACTTTTGTGTTATTGGAATAGTAGTTACTGTGTTTATTGTGACTTATAAAATTTGGTTTAAGGCCTAGAACCTAAAGAATACTACCACCATAAAAATAGTTCTTGCTGAACAGTTTGCCTTTTATACTTCTGTCATAACCCCTATAGTTACAGAGATAGAAACATTTGTTTGAAATGTGAGGACATAATTTGATTCTGTCAAAAGGCTTAGGCTCCACCCATTGGAAGTTACAGTGCAAACTTCCTGAGCTCCATTGGAGTGAATTTAAGCAAATCCTGTCTTAATCTTCTATAAAGGTACGTTCGTCATTCTCATTATGCATCCCGCTGAACCTACTATTTCTGGGAAAACATCAGTTAAACAGTTTTTGAAAGGAATCCTCCTTGTCTAGTCATCTAGATGCCAATTTTTTTTTCCAGTCTGTGGCCTGAACTTTGTTATAGCAAAGTTGGCACTGCCTCCCTTTGACCCAGACAGTGCATCTAAACTGAAATTTTTATTTAGAAAATGTAGTTGTAACTTCAGCTGGAATAATGTTCTTCATGTTTCACTGTTGCAGTCATCACACTTGGGTTATCCTGCCAGGGGTAGCCCTCAGTCAGCCCGAATACCAGAGGCTTAGTATTTCTGCGTCAGTTGCTGTCGCTTCAGTACGGACGTCAGGTCGTCAGGGGTATAAAAACAGGCAGCCGACACCATTACATCAGTCTTTCTTGCCGAGGAGTCCAAAGCAGAAGCAGTTTGCACGAGTGCCGGTCGGCCACTAACTGAGTTTTGGTTTCCAAAACTGATTCATCTTGAAGTCTCCTAAAGCTAAGTACCCCTTTGGGGATCCTTTTTTCTTGCTCTAACAGATGTCAGAAAAAGTTAGCAATTGTCTCGCCTGTGGAAAGCAAATACCACACAGAGATTTCCATTCTTACTGCATCACCTGGTTAGGCCCAGACCATGATGTACCTCGCTGTCGGTTTTGTGCTTTGTTCAATGCCCTAACTATTCATCGTCGGGCCCTTATTGTAGCTAAATCCTTTCGTTCTTGATCTCCGTATTCCGAAATGGCTTTGGTAAGCCATCCGATGACCGATCTTCTGAAAAAATGTAAGGATAAAGACAGAGACAGACTGCACAGGTCCAAAACTGCCGAGAATGCTTCTATTAAGCTAGTCGCTAGTTCACCGGTACTCATTGAGGCATTTTCGCAGCCCCTGATGCCTGCTTCGATGGATTTGCAGGCTGCTACCGAGATCCGTTCAGAGTCTGGTATGCCGCGAGACTCTTCTTTGACTACAGAACCTGCAGATGTCTCTACCTTGGATGGGTCCAGAGCCGCTGTGCAGGCACCGGCTTCTGAGGAAGCTGTTCGCACTATCGATATTCAGCACAAACCGACGACTTCTTTCGCATCTTCAACTTTTTCTAAAACTGCCGTGTTTCTAAGGCCAAGAGTACGAGCTACGCCTAAAAAACCAATGACCCAATCTCAAGCGCCTGCTTCTGCCATTTTAAGGATCTGAGATTGTGGCAAGGAAGTCCTGATCATGCTAATTAGGGGAAGCCAGCCTTCCCCTGCTAAAAGAAAGAGACTTGTCCCCATCAGCTTTATCTGACCAATAGTCCGACGACTCTGAGGTTTCTGATTATGAAGACATGCCCTTACCTGCCCATGAGGATTCAGATGCAGAGGAATCCATTCCTTCTGTCTCCCCTCCAGAGGATTTTTCTTTTGGTGAAACCCTACATACCTTGAGAGAGCATTTCCATTGGGAATGCCAGGATTATAGTCAGTCCAAAAAGAGACTCTGGGAATTTTTAGATCTACCACAGCACAGACTCTTAGCTATCCCTTCTGTTCTGGATGTTGTGGATGATGTCTTTATGGAAGCCAGTCTAACTCCTGATACTTTACCCCCTGCTCCAAGGAAATCTGACAGGTAATACAGAGTCCCTGACTCTCACAAATTTCTCTTCAAAAATCCTACTGCTGACCCAGAGGTCATCTCCCAAGGACCTAAGTGAATAAAAGCAGCTACAGTTAAGAATCCCACCCCCTCAGACAGGGATTCCCGAGCTTTAGACAGATGGGGTAAAAAAGTATACACCTCTGCAACTCTCACCATTAGAGCATTAAATTGTCAGTTCCCCATGCTGAAATACCAGCAACGTACTATGGAACTTATTAAGCAAAAATGATCTACCTTTCCTGACTGTGCATAAAATAAAAGAATTACAAGAGCTTATGCATTCTGCAAGCCAAGTCAGTAAGCATACCCTGCAATGTGGGTTTGACGCCCTAGAAGCATCTTGCAGGGCAGCAGTCACAGGTTCTGTACTTAGAAGGCATGCCTGGCTTAAGGAGCAGACATTGCCAGACCATGTCAGATCAAAATATTGGGCACTGCTCTGAACAAGGACAATCTGTTTGGCACCAAAGCAGAAGAGGTTTTAAAAAAGATGGAAGAAAAGGCCAAGTTTATGCAGACAGTCAAAGATTTTTTGCAAATGCAGTCTCCAAGATTTAGTAGGCATTGCCCCTCAAAACATTGGTCCTTTCCAGCACCCTCAAGGACATCTCAAATTAGACCCAGGGGGAACAGACCTCCCCCCAGGTTACAGTCTCAGGGTATGCAGAGATCTAAGCAGTGGAGTACCTTGACTTCTAAAGCAGAGTGCTAAGCCACACCCTTACAGAAAGAATTCACAATGACTTCTCAACTCCACCCCTCACCTCTGCCCAATTGCTCATGCCCCTAGGAGGAAAACTTGCCCACCATGCAAAAAACTGGAGCTCCATCACCAACGATCGATGGGGTCCTCAACATAGTATCCCAGAGGTACACATTTTATTTCCGCACACTACCAACCCCAAAAGGGTACCCAGACCTTCCTCCAAATCAGTGGGCCGAGGCACAAAACCAAGTTCAGTCCCTGCTCTCCATAAGGGCAATTCAGCCTTTTCCTGCAGAACATATAGGCCAAGGTTTTTATTCCTGACTTTTCCTGGTACCCAGAAAAGAGGGCAACTGGCACCCAATTTTAGACCTATCCATTCTAAACACCTTGTTGGTGGTACCAAAATTCAAAATGCTCACCCTACAGCAGCTTCTCCCTATGCTGTCCAATGATGCCTGGTTAGCCACCCTAGACCTAAAGGAGGGCCTATCTGCACATCCTAATAAGGGACTCTTGCAGGAAATATGTACGTTTCAGGGCAGGATCTATGCATCATCAGTTATCTGCACTTCCTTTTGGCTTATCCACTGCCCCCAGAGTTTTCACAAAATGCTTGGCTCCAGCCATTGCCTATTGCAGGCAGAGAAATATTCAAATTTACCCCTACTTGGACAATTGCCTAATTCAGGCAGACAGTCAGGAAAAGCTGTTTTAGCACCTGACATTTGTAAAGGACCTTCTAACCTCCCTGAGGTACACTGTCAACGAAAAGAAATCCAAACTAGTCTCCAGTCAAAAAATGTATTCCTGGGAGCAAGCTTGGGCACAGCATCCCAGATGGCATTCCTTACTCCAGAAAAACAAGTCTTATCTGATGGACTACTTTGCTCAAATGGCCACCAGAACCCAGCTATCCGCAAGGAAAATCCTGCAGGCTCTAGGGCTCATGGCCTCCTGCATTCTACTAATTCCATATGCCAGACTACATATGAGGAAACTTCAGTGGTACTTAAAAAGCCTTTGGTGCCAACATTCTCAGGACCTGGAAACTATGATACCTTGTCTAAGGAAAGAGTTCCTTTGGTGGGCAGCAGCATGCAACCACAACAAGGGGTTTCCCTTTACACAACCCCGCACCGCCCAGACCCTAACCACAGATGCATCAGATTATGCCTGGGGTGCTCATCTGGATGGCAGTTGCATTCAGGGCCACTGGAGCCCAAATCAAATTCATCTGCACATCAACCAAAAAGAGATGCTAGCTGTTCAGCAGGCTCTGACAGCTTTCAGATCCCTACTCTCACCAGGGCCCTTACTAATCAAAACTGACAACACCACAGTGATGTGGTACATAAACAAGCAGGGGGGAACCCACTCTGCAGGCTAGCCATAACCCTGTGGAACACAGCCTCAGCCATGCATATTCACCTGCAAGCTCAATTCCTGCCAGGCAACCAAAACTCTCTGGAAGACAACTTAAGCAGAAATCTCCTAGACCCACACAAGTGGCAGTTAAACCACAACACCTCAGCCTTGTGACCCAGAAATGGGATACTCCGAAGGTGTACCTATTTGACCCTCCCCCTACAACCACTAGCTCAGCAAATTCTGCACCAGGGTATCTCACAGCAAGGCCTGGAAAGTGGATGCTGTATCCTTCCAGTGGGAAAACCTCTCAATCTATGCATTTCCCCCTCTACCTCTTCTTGCAAGAGTATTACTCAAGATAAGGGAGAAAAGACCAAAGGTAATCCTGATTGCCCCAGACTGGCCACGCCAACACTGGTACCCACTACTGTGCAGTCTGTCACCATTGCCTCCATGGCACCTACCCCAAATCCCTACTCTCCTGACTCAGCAGGAGGGACGATTCTTGCATCCACAGTTGCAGACCCTGAACCTTGCAGCCTGGCTTATCCCTTGACTTCTCCTGCAGTGGCCAGCCTAAGCAATCAGGTACTGGATGTCATATGTGAAGCCAGACGACCCAGTACAAGGAAATCCTATGCTGACAAGTGGAAAAGGTATTGTTCCTGGATTCACATTAAAGGAGTAGATACAGCACAGCCCTCCTTACCTCTCATCCTGGATTACCTAGCAGACCTACTCCACAGAGGCCTCTCCTTCTCCTTCATTACGATCCATGCCTCTGTCATCTCTGCTCATTACAGCACTGAGCCACCTCTCTTCTCTCACCCTCTCATCAAGCTGTTCCTGAGAGGGACTAACAACTTAAGGCCACCAAGAAGAGCCCCCACCCCTGCTTGGGACATTAACTTTGTATTGGAAAAGGTCATGCTATCCCCCTTTGAGCCTGCAGCGTCAGTAGAGTTAAAATTCCTTTCTTGGAAATCATCCTTGCTTCTGGCCATCACTTCAGCTAGAAGAGTGTCTGAGCTACAAGCACTTATGGCTGTGGAACCCTTCATTATTTTTCATGCAAACAGGGTCTCCCTCAGGACTAACCCAACTTTCATGGCTAAAGTGATGTCCAGTGTGGTTCTCAACCAATCTGTCCACTTGTCCACCTTTTTCCCTAATCCTCAAAATAAGGGGGAAAGGATCTTACAGTCTTTAGATGTGCACAGACAGCTAAGATTCTACCTTGATGGGACTAAGCCCTTTAGGAAATCTGACCAGTTACTAGTCAGCTTTGCACTAGGGGCAGAGGGCAAGGCCATATCAAAACAAACCATCTCCAAATGGATAGCACACTGTATCCATTTCTGTTACAAACACCAAGGGAAACCACCCCCTTAGGGAGTCAGAATGCATTCCACTAGGACAACTTCAACCTCTACAGCCTTTCTCAGAGGAGTCCCTACCAGGGACTTTCTGGAAGCTGCTACTTGGAGTCCTGTTCATACCTTCACCAAGCATTGCCACCTGCCCGTCTTTTCCAAATCCAGGGCGGGCTTTGCAACAGCAGTCCTGCAGGGCATACTAGTCGGCCCCAACTCTTCTTGACTGCCTCCACCCATTCTTCAGCTTTGAGAATCAACCCAAACGTGATGACTGCAACAGTGAAACACGAAGAACCTAATACAGTTGTGTACACTTACCATAAATGTAGATGTTCGAGTGAATTCACTGTTGAAGTCCTGGTTTCCCACCCTCCAGCCCCCTTGTATCTCTCTCTCTCTTCCTCATGCCCTACAGAGCTGTTAGTATTTACTTTTTACTGGTGGTGTTTTTCCACCATAACTTAGCTCCCTATTTGGGGACTCCTGACATTTGGGGCAAGAAAAACTGATGTAATGGCGTCGGCTGCCTGTTTTTATACCCCTGACGACCTGACATCAGTACTGAAGCGACAGCAACCAGCTCAGAAATACTAAGTCTCTGGTATTCGGGCAGACTGAGGACTACCCCTGGCAGGATAACCCAAGTGTGATGACTGCAACAGTGAATACAGTCGAACATGTACATTTATGGTAAGTGTACACAACTGTACTTTCTCTGAACTGTACAGCCTTGTCTCCAGTGTGTTTTGTTTGAACTGTCACTCCACGTTTTAGCAAATCATAGTCAGAGCCTATTCCCCAGAATGGATTTAAATCTATAACCCTAGCTAGAGTGAGGAGCAGTCCTTCCCCCATGCAAGCAAGCTCACAACCACCACCCCAAACTCCTTAACTGTTACAAACCATTTCAAGGTCACACATGCCCAGTGTAAGTTAATATAATTGTAGAGTCAAGCCTGTTCATGGGAGCATGCATGAATGATCAGGATGCACTAAAAGTTCATCAACAGCACATGCAACAACAACAACAAAAACAACTTTGTACTTTATTCCAGTTGCCAAAAGTATTCTTAAAGGCGGAATAATTCACATTTGAAGCAGTCTCCAAACTCTTAATCAGTCAATTAATTTTACATTTTTCTATCCAAATTCTGAGAGTACATCTTGTATGGATGTACTTGGGCAACCAAGGCATTACACAAACAGAACCAAAATGTCAGACAGACTAATTGTTTTTCTTTCATGTCAAAATAAAAAGAGGTGACCAGTGACTAAGCAGATTCTTTCCATGTGGTTGACTGAATTAGCTTATATTATTTGTAGATTGACAAGACCCTGGATAGACATATCAGGGCATGCTATACTGGGGCAACTATTACCACTGCCACCATCTTTAACAATGTTTTCATCTAAATTATTTGTGAAGCTGCTACTTGGACTTCCGTTTAGCACTACAATTTGGATGCCCAGTCCAGAAATTGGCAGGATTTGCCCCTGCATGATGTAATTATCCTCAATTGTCCAGGTGTAGGCCCCATGCTGCCACTCTTTTTATTGTTTTGCATCAGTTATGTGCATGATAATCGCAGATTTTCATATATGAGGATTATTGCTACAGAAAGGTGTTGCACCTTCTTCCTTCTGGTGCTGCAAGAAATTTAGATCTGCAGTTTTATTGGATTTATTCAGCTTCAAGTAGTTATAAGATTATGATGGGGTATTTAAGTTGAAAATATAAAGCTGCCATCTATTAGTTTTTGCACAGGAACTGGTACATACTTTTGCACTGGGGCATTTGGTGGAGTACTGTTAATATCTTTGCTCATTAGGCTAGAAGCAATTGTTGAGAACATCATTGTTGATGTCAGTACAAAAAAGAACAGAAGATGAATCTGCTTATACCGTCTTCAACTGAGAAAATTCCTCTAGATGGTTGTGGCGTGGAGATTAACCATGCTACCCCTAGGATCATGTAACTACTGTGTATATCTGGCTGCCACCTATTCCCATTTCTGTTATCATCCTGCAGTAGTGATCCACTTTGTTGAAGACACTGTTTATTATTTGCAGAGTTTTTTTCAGCTCACTGACAGTGGACAGTTGCCTAGTGATTTACAGTAGATAAGTAGTAGTATAATACATTGTGCACTTGTGTTCTGTGTATTTACTGTCCTTTTGTTTGCTGTCCTAGGAAAACCATTGTCTGCGGATTAAAATCCTTGGCGATTGCTACTACTGTGTGTCTGGTCTGCCTGAACCACGAGCTGATCATGCCCACTGCTGTGTGGAGATGGGTGTTGACATGATTGAAGCAATTTCGTAAGTTAAGACAATATGGTATTGATGTTTTCAAGAAACAGTTTGTGTGACATCATGATACAATTAACGTATTTCATTCTTGAGAGTTTCATAGTAAACTTCCTGAAACCTTTGAAAGATTCCTGATTCTCCATTAAAGAAAAAAAAAACTCTTCTCTTTGTTTCCTGTGTGAAATGTGGTATGCTTCACTTACTACATCAGAATGAAATGAAAGTTACTTTGGAGTCTTTTATTTTCCTGATGTTACTGTAACTAGTGCCTCACCTGAGTTGCTTACATTGCAGCCTTGGACCCCAGGTCACCGGTCTCCCTTTCTGTACTTTCTTCATGAATCCGTCCCCCCGTCCCTGTATTACATTCACCCTTTTTGTCTGTCACCTAATGCCTCTTTTACAGCATACACAGCTGCTGAAGTGCTGCCCTTCTCCTTCGGTGCCTGTGCTCATCTCACTTGTGTCTGTTTCACTGCTGTTCTGACACCAGCCTACGTCCAAGTTCTTACCTGCCAGGTTGTTCCTTTTTGGTGAATTGTATGAGTGTTTTTAGCTATTCCTTTTCCAGAGTGGGGAAGGTGTTTTATTTCTGTGTGACAGTCCCCCAGTAGAGATCAGAGGCTGAGGAAGACCACACAGTAGGGATAAAATTTCCCAATTTTCGTAGTAAGTGTCATTCTACATTGTGCTCTGAGAGAGGGAGAGATCATATTACCAGAAAGTTTCCGCAGCTGCTGGGGAAGTACCAGACTAGGACAACTCTGCTCGTATTAGACCTATGAAAGGGAACAATCACCATTTTCCAAACACAGGTAGTTCCTCCCCCTTAGCCTCTGCAGTATATATACATTTGGTTATCAGCAAAAATGTAAGGATTTTCTGTTTTGGGCTTTCTACTTTACTTGGTGATTTATTTTAATATATTTTAAGTCTCAGATGAAACACCTAGGCTGTGCAGCTGTACCAATATGGACTGTGTAAGACAAAAACACCACCACTTAGCCCATACTTTTTTCTCAAATTTTACACTGTCAGCACCCCTTTTCTGACTCTTGTTACTGATTTTGTTTTGTCTCTCCATTGTAGTTTAAACCTAAATTACTTACAGCAGTTTCTATAGGTAGACTGTTGATTTATACTTTATTGTATGTACAAAGCAACAATCTCTTTATGTTGTTTTAAACTGTTTTTGTCAGTTTTGAAGCTCTTTTCATATTTATGAGCTATGTAGGTCACCACTGAAAATGGCTTGGTGTGCCTAAAAACACAGTGGTTATCATTTAGATACATAACAAGCTTTTAGATTGTAGACACTCACATATGTGGCACTTGCGTCACTATGCAGCTTGCATCTTTATTAGTTTTGGCCATAGCTGCCTGTGTTTCTGATTTGGCACCAAAGTGATACCAGGCAGTTTCATGCTGCACCCTCATTTCCCAGTTCCAGTGTTTTACTAAACTCTTAGAGGTAGTAGGTAGATCATACAGAGGTAATAGGTAGAACATATAGAGGCCAGTCAGCTTAAACAGATCTCTTATCAGGAGAGAGATTATCTTTCATATATCTGCCTGTCTGGCATTTATTTATTTATTTGAGGGTTGGGAGGGTGGCCTAATAGTTAAGGTGTTTGCCTTACAAACACAAGGTGCAGGGTTTGAGTCTCACAAGGGATAATTGGCTAAGCTGCCTGTCAGGCGCTAGAATCCGCCACATAACACAAGCACTCAGGTCACTCCACAGCAAGTACAAGTATGACTCAGTCATTGTCCATGCCGGTGTGAACGACCTGAGACGTACCTCCCTGGACTACATGAAAAGAGACATAGAGGAGCTCTCAGTTTATGTAGCCCAGGCCGGTATGACCCTGACCCTGAGCAGTATCCTACCCTCACCAAGAATGATGCCACAATACAGAGACAAAATGATCAGCTTTAATAATTGGCTTAATTACTGGTGTCATTCTAAGGGGATCCAATGTCTGTCTGCCTGGGATGACATGCTTGACAAGCCACGCTGCTTCGCAAGGGACGGCTTGCACCTGTCACCCCTGGGCTTCCGGATATTGGCAAAGGCTCTTGCCACACCCATAGTGCCTTTTTAGGCAAGGCTCAAATGATAAACCTACCGCCCTAGAAAACAAAAATGGAGAAAAACTAAGGGTAATACTGCTCAATGCCAGAAGTTTAAACCTCAAGATGCACTCCCTCGAAGCCCTCCTCAGTATGGAGAACATCGATGTCAGTGCTGTGACTGAAACCTGGTTCAAGGCTCCTGAGAGCACCCCAGCACTATCAGGTTATACCTCATATCATGCGTTCCGGCCCCAAAATCCGGACCGAACCACAAAAGGAGGGGGAGTATCCATATTCATAAAGAATACCCACACCTCCAGGTTAGTGGCAATGCACGAAGCATCGGAGACCATCCAGGTGCAATTAACCATAGGTAAAACTGCCCTACAGTTTGTAACATGCTACAGACCACCTTCTCAAACTCAGGAAACCCACACAGCCTTCCTGAAGACACTGGAGAGTATGAATGTCTCTCCAAACACCATCATATTGGGTGACTTCAACTACCCAAACATAGACTGGGAACATTACTCAAGCCCCAACACCCTAGCCCAAAGGTTCCTTGAGTTCATAAACTCAAATGCTATGGAACAACTAGTCACCATTCCCACAAGAGGAGAAAATATACTAGACCTGATCATCACAAACATGGGGACAAAATGCTCCACACCGAAGTATATCCTCATTGGTGAGATCAGACCATAAATTAATCTCACTGGAGATCCACATCCCCCCACCCCCAGCAAAAAAGACCACAGTGAAGAACTTATCAAAAGCAAACTTCACACTTCTTAAGACTGGAGTGGTATCCTTCAAGGCCCCCGAGCCAGTGGAAACCACAACCCACGCTGCTGAAACCCTTACAAATGCCTTCTACGAGCACCTCCAGGAATGTATGGATCAAGCAATCCCTAATAAAATCAAGACCCTTTCCACCAAAGGCAGGCGCCCGGTCTGGTGGACTCCAGCCATAAACAAACTCTACAACAAGAGGAGAAAGCTACTACATGACAGAGCAAAATCCCTAAAAGGGAAGGCATCTCTGATCAATACTAGCAAAAACTACGATCACTCATAAAATCATCCAAGGCCAACTTTGAGAGAAAAATCGCTAATGACACAAAAGACAATCATAAAGCCTTCTTTTGCTATGTTAGAAACCTGGGTGGAAACTCCCAGATATGCTCAGAATTAGTCCAAAATGATAAAAAAATCATTGAACCCACAGACATTGCCAACATACTGGCAGACAGGTTCAGTGCAAATTTCTCCCCTCCCCCCCAAAAGGAGAAATATCTATCCCACCAGAGTCTAGCCTCCCAAACATCTCAGATGCCCAGGTGAGAGCTGCTCTCTCTAAAGCAAAAAACACAGCATCAATGGGACCGGACGGTGTCCCTGACTATGTGCTACACGAACTCAATGAGGAACTAAACCCACACATAAGGCTGCTGTTTAATCTTAGCCTTACTACAGGATACGTACCCAAAGAATGGCGTACGGCAACTGTGGTCCCACTCCACAAAGGCGGTGCTTCTACGGACCCTGGAAATTACCGCCCCATAAGCTTGACGAGCCTTGTCTGCAAAGCTATGGAGAGGATCTTAATGGAACTCATAAATAAAGACATTGGGGACCTACAGACACTGGATCCTACCCAATTTGGCTTTGTCAAGGGCAGATCCTGCCTCTTGAACTTGGTCGACTTTTTCGAAACAGTCACTAAGGCCATTGATGAGGGTAAGGCAGTTCACACAGCCTACCTTGACCTAGCAAAAGCGTTCGACACAATACCCCACTCGGGCATCATAGAAAAGCTCACCAGCTTAGATGTAAACCCATATGTCACAAGATGGGTTGCAAACTGGTTCAAGGACAGAACACGCAGGGTTAGAGTTGCTGGTGCCATGTCAGACTCTAAGCCGGTCACGAGCGGTGTCCCACAGGGCTCAGTCCTGGGGCCCCTCTTGTTCGGCATTTATTTTTCTGAAGTGCAGGCAAACATAGGGGGATTGTGGCTGACAAAATTTGCAGATGACTGCAAACTGGGCACCATAATTGGCACTCCATCAGACACAGACATCCTCCAGAGAGGTCTCATAGAAATGGATAACTGGTGCCAGAGCCATGGCCTTAAGCTAAATGCCAAAAAATGTATAGTCATACCCTTTGGGAAAAACAAGGTAACCCCTAATTACCACATAGGTGGTAATCCATTAAACACGGAAGAAGTTATCAGGGACCTGGGGACCCAAGTTGACAGTAACCTCTCTTTTGACACTCACATTGCCAAAGTGGTTAGGAAGACCTTCTACATTGCCCACCTGATCATGAAGGGATTCACATCCAGATCAGGAGAGGTCATTGTACCCTGTACTCTTCACTTATCAGACCAATGATTGAGTACAACGCCCCATTCGAATGTACCTTACCCGACACCTGCAGCAGTTGGAAAGACCCCAAAGTTCCTCACCAAAAGGATAAAGGGGCTCAAACATATGTCATACGATGCCCGACTGAAGAAACTCCAGCTCTATTCAGTCGCATACCGTCTGCTCAGAGGTGATCTGTGCCTGACATACAAGGCCATGTCCAACCCGAATTAATGGACATGCTCCACCTCAAAAATCCAAATCCACCAGAGCCACGAGAGCAAGAGACTTAAACCTCAACACGGATATAAATAGGACGTGCTGGAGGGACAGATTCATCACCCAGAGACTCCCTACACTATGGAACAGAATCCCAGTCCATGTGAGGCAGAGCCCCTCACTGACTCTGTTCAAGAGAAATCTTGACGAGTGGATGGGAGATCGTAGGTTTACCCCGGGAATCATCTCTGTATCACTGCTGGACAGAGGCACAGCAAACTAATGGGTATAGTATTCTCATCCTAAGGGGTGGTGAAAGCCACACACACTCTGGCTAGGCTTATAAATGCCCTAGGGCAGATAGCCTAGTATGAACCTATGAACCTGAGCTTAAAATGGCTCGCAAGGGCAGTTAGCTTAGTACTAACCTATTAGGGGTGGGAGGTTGGCATAATGGTTAAGGTGTTTGCCTTATAAACCAAAGGTGCAGGGTTTGATTCTCACACGGGGTAATTGGCTAGGCTTAAAATTGGCCCACAAAGGCAGTTAGCCTAGTACTAATTTATGAACCTATCTATCTATGAACCTATTTAGATTTACATTTGTTAATGGGGTTAGTCTGTCTGGGCTCTTAGAAGCCCTTTTTCAGCACTGGTAATACTCAGTACCAAAGGTGGTTAGAATCTAATGCAGAATTGTTTTGTATCTTAAATAACATAGTTTTTTAATATATGTTGCCCAATGTCAAAAAATTAAATCCTCATAGTAGCAGTAGCAACATCTCCAAACAAAATTATCATGGGGCATGTCTTTTTTGTAAGTTACTGAAATGAAGTCTTATAAATTGAATTACTTGTGACCACTTTTTTCACTTTGCTCATCTATGTATGATTTATTAAACATCACCATTTGATTTTTTCCATTTTTCCCAAGGCGAGGACTTCCTTTTCTTCTTTTTCTTCTGTGCCCAGTTTTTATCAGTGGCCACCTGCTAGCAGTTGTATTTATTTAATTTTTTTCGATGCCCTTATGGCTGAACCTTAACAGATGTCAGTCACCCACAAGAAAGTCTAATCGGCTTAGGAAGAATTTGTCAAAGATGAACTGCAGAATAAGGGGTGTGGCAGTATGATGGATTTGAGGACAGAAGTGACTTCACTGTGCATGTGACCTGGTTTTGTTGATCCTTTTGTTGCTTCTTCTGTAGCTTAAGGCTTTGATGAGGGCCCTGGCTAATGCTGCATTTACAGCCATTCATCACCTCCAGGCTATACATGCCAGTGTCAGGATTAACTGGTAATGCTTCCATATTGTAAAACTAAACCTGTCATGTTGGACTAAAGTAAAAAAAATCTTTACCCATATTAATGTTTTTGTCTGATGCACTGAAACGTTCATACATTAACCAAAGTTCTGCCTCATCTTCCCACTATGGAAAAGATGTTACTGAATGAAGTGTGTAGCTTGACCTCTACCTCCTGATGTTTAGTTTGATTTTGTTGTACAATCCGGTGATTTCTGCATTTACACTTGCATTGTCTGACCACGTTTTCTGACATCTTCACATTTGGATTTTGTCACCTTATGGCCAGTGATGATCTAGTTAGCCTTGTATTTAAAAATTGATGTAATATATATTTGTCAAAGATCATAATTCGTTAGGACAAACTACCTCAAGAAAATTAATAAATTTAAGGCTGTTCATATATAATCCTACAGATGGTAACATTTGTTGACTAGGATTGCGTCTGTCAAAAGGTACCCTTATGTTTTAACAAAGTTGTGATTGCATCTGAAAGATAATTGCTGTTTTAGAAAAAGAATAGAATAAGTTGTGTTTGTGTTTGGGGACGAGCCCCTACCACCATACACACACAATGTTTTTCAGAATATAGGTTTTCATGAATTTCCACATTTGACTTGCATTTTATTTGTGACAGCTAATGATGACATGATATGGACAGAGGCAGCTCCTAAATGCTTTAGCCCATACACGGGTCTACTAAAATTACCTGTGATGTGATATGTGTTACTCTCACTAGGAGTAATATATAATTATTGATCAAGGGATATGCACAGTGGCGCAGCAAATAGCGTTGTAGCCTCACAGCAAGAGGCTCCCCAGTTTGATTCTTGGCTGGGGTGCCTTTTGTATGGAATCTGCATGTCCTCCCTGTGTTCGCATGGGTTTCCTCTGGGTGCTCCAATTTTCCTCCCACATTCCCAAGACATGCAGTAGGTGGACTGGACACACTCAGTTGGCTATGTGAGTGTGCATGCGAGTGTGTGTTGTGGGAGAACTACCTTGGCAGGGGTAGCCACCCAACGGTGTAAACCTTGGCTCTAGATTGTCACTATTGAAGTGACACCCCAACCCCATGTGCAAAAATGGGAAAAAGGGGTTGTGGATGGATGGATTATGGGACAGGTAAGACCAAACTAACACCAAATGGGATAGATTAATTCAAGCACCAAAAGGGAAATTGGTTAGGCTTAAAATGGTCCACAAGGGCAACAACCCTAGTCTAGTACTCATCTATGAACCTATATTGTGGAGTTTGGGTGGTCCAGGTTATTTTCTTCCCACAAAACACTAAAAATATATATATATATATATATATATATATATATATGTGTGTGTGTGGTTGCGCGCATGTTTACGGGGAGCGGATTTTATGTTTGTAAATGTATTTCTTTTTGGAATTCTTGTCTGTTTTCATTCTGGATGTATCGTATGACAAAAATTAATTTAAAATGTAGAATGCTTATTAAATGTTAGTGAATATTTTCTTATGGTTTTCTGCAGCCTTGTTCGAGAAGTGACAGGAGTGAATGTAAACATGAGGGTTGGAATTCACAGTGGGCGTGTCCACTGTGGTGTGCTGGGGCTTCGGAAGTGGCAGTTTGATGTTTGGTCCAATGATGTGACACTGGCTAATCAAATGGAGGCTGGGGGAAAAGCTGGGTAAGTGAATTGACAGGTACAGTAGTCCTTTGGAAAAGGGTCAGTAGAGAGTGCTGGATGTTTGCATATGCTATGTGAATTAAAAAGAACTTTACGTACCATTGTCTTTATGCATCACTTTCTCTAGGACTGTGTTTTGTCTGTTAAAAGGCATCTTGTAGCAGTAGCCTTTTCTGTCATTGTAGCACTTGCATTGCAGGAGCTTGCTGATGTGAGCTTATCACTGTAGACTCTGGAACATTTTAGCATACTTTAGTAGTACACTGTTCTGCATACATGCAGTTTCTAGGGAATGCAAACAATTTGAAAGAGGAGGAAACTACAATAAGACTGCAGACCTCTAGCGATGTTAGTTTTACAACAAATTATAGAAAGGCACAGAAATCATTTATGTCTTCCAGACAGGTTCCTGTAGAGACAGGCAGTTTAAGATTATGTCCATCTTTGTAGGAGTTAGCCTTATTTTACCTGTGGAATTCAGTGTGTGATTCCTTTTAAAATGATTTGCCAGTGTGTACTACTACATCTTGACATCCTAAGGATTAAGTGCCACTATGCATTTTCCTATCAGTCCTTATGTTTTTGTACTGTATTTTAATAAAAAGCTTAAAACTTTTGCCCAAATAAATTTAGGGTATCCCACAGAGATTTTACTTTGGGGATGCTGTGAGGTATGTCCATAGGCTTATATGGACAAGACTTCAGTCATTTGCTACTCTTTTTACCTTTAGTAGGTTTCTCCTGCTATGGCCACTCAGAATTCAGGAGCTCAAAAGCCTTCTTTTCCTGACAAACCAGATGCTGTATGACTGTCCGTCTCTTCCCAGCCACATTCCTCTTTCTCTTCACCTTTCTCTTTCTCTTCCTATTTGGCTTCAGATCACTCACAATTCTTGGGTTCTGTCAGTCATTCGTCAGGGATACTTCATGGTGTGGAAATCCCATCCTCCTTTTATGGACATTCTTCAGCCTCCTCGAGAACAACTTCCTTTTTTCCCTGAGGTTCTTCGAAATCTCTTGGCTCAGTCATGAGCAATGCTGCGTCTCTTAAGCTATATTGACGCACCTCACATTTTCCCTAACCTGATGCATCAGGGTAGAGAGAAAATGTGAGTTTTTTTAAGTCTTTTTTTCAAAGTAATCAAAATCCCAAAACCTACACTGATGGGGGGAAACATTTGTCAGTTTCTGTACTACATGCTGTGGTGTGCAAGTAAGATTTTTTTCATCAGCAAATCACTGCATTATCCAACATCTCTGACTGGGATTGCAGGAGTTAAGAATACTCGTGGAAGGGAGTGGTCCACAATTTAGCCTACATATTCACTTAGATGTGGGAGGAATGGGGGCATCACATGTGATATAAAAGTTTGTGCATTTTTTTTCTCTCTAGATTAGATTTATTTGACATAATTCCATCATGGTGTGTGACATTGTTGCCATAAAGCACTTATAATAAGTTAATCTTTTTGGCAATTTTAGTTTTATTTACTTGACAGTTGTTGACAAAATAGCATGTGTCTTAACATTATAAAGTCAAAAAACAGGAAAAAGTGTACCCTCAGGGCGTAAAGGCATTCTGAATGGAGACCGTGTAAACAGTGTCAATAATATACTCTGTAAATTATTCACAATGGAGTTAAGCACAAACAAGAAATTATGCAGTCATTTTCTTTAGTTGGAAGTCTTCTCAACAAGTGTACATCTGTTTACATTTTGCTTGATTCGCTTGTATTAAGTATTGCATTGTTTGAGGTGTTTCTGAGGCACAGAGGGATAAAGCCATGACTACAGCCCAGCTGACCGGGTTTGATTAGCTCTTCAGGTGACTTAGAGTGGCAGTGAGGAATAACAAGTTATGTGGGCATGAGCTATGATGATCCCTAGCGGAGGCTGGGGTTGTCATAGTAGCAGGGGGCTTGGTCCAAAAAGGGAAATAGGGTGGTGGATATGGCTGAGCTGCTGCAGAGGGAGGACAATACTCCCCACATTCTTATTGCACACCCACCCCTCTGATGCAACCACTGACACCAGTGGGAGGGGAGAAGTATTGAGATAGGTCAGTAAGTAGAAAAACAACAGCTGAAGGTGACAGTGACACCCCCAGGACACACTCGGTCACAAGTCCAGCTATATTGGAGAAGTCCTAGGGGAAAAAAGCTGGTAGACCCAGCAATGGACATGGGGTTCTAGGTCATAGGATGAAATGGGGGAGCAAAAAGTGTTTTAAAAAAAAAAAAGCACTGCACTGTTTCGTTCCTTGGCTGCATTCTGGAATAGTGAAGTTCCAAAGATTTTTAGATGTCTTGTCAGCCTTGAAATCCATGTTTGTCTGATTCTTATCTGAAAGAAGACAGGATACTGAGCTCTGAACTGATATAGTATTACTGTAAGAATAACTGGATATGACTTTGTGTATTATTTTGGCTATAAGGTAGGATAGAATTGTTGCTTAGTTAGAATTATTAGTTCATCTTCTTCTTGCTCAAGATTAATGCTTTTGTAACCAACCTAATATTATAGCTTTGACAATAATAGATAAAGCTGCCACTGTGATCTAGGTGGTCCACGTTTGAATAGCTCCAATGCAGACTTGCCTACCCTGAGCATTGATAGGATGGCTGTTCCTCCACATGCATGTGGAGAGTTGCAAGTGACAACGTTATGGTTTTAACTAAGTGTGCACATGGTTTACCATGCTGGTTACAGCAGACCTCATTTTCATGTAAACTGGAGTACTTGTATGCAGGGGGAGGGTGTCATAATCCTGACTAATGACATAGATGCTCACGTTCACTGTACACTGTTGAGAGCACTCTATGGCATTCTAGATGACAATCCATCCCTTTCTTTGCTTTCCCAATGGGGAAGAACACATGGAATTGTGGCTGATGGGGAGGAGTTGGTTAACACGCATTGAGGAAAAAAAGACTAGAAACTGTTAATTTACCTTATAATTGTCTGATGTGATGTCCTTTTTATTCTTCCTCACGATTGGTCTGAGATCTGATCCTCTGATCTGACTCAGCCGCATTTACAAGACTTAGGATCTGAATCTCGTGGTCCTTCCTCTACCTATAATGCTCTGTCCCATTCCTAACTCCTCAGTTCTCGTTTGCCGCCATGGCAAGACGCAAATCTGGTCTCAAGCAGTGGGAGTGAATTTTTTTTCTATAAACTTGTTAGCTTTGGATTATCCAGTTTTAATTTTTTCTTGTTTAAATAGTGTAGTTACTGTTTTCTTCCCTCCTCCTCCCTCTTATTGATATTTAGGAAGTTGCCGGTGTTAGGGTGTGCTCTTTCTCTCTCTGCCTTTCTTCCTTTAATGCCTGTTCGACACATCTTATATCCCTATCACACTTATTAATATAAACCAAAAAATATATATTTCTTTCCTGTGTTTTAGGTGTGTGTTTAAACTGTTTTTCCTAGCTTAGTGTAAGTATGTACTCCAGGTAGAATGTGTAGTTCTTATTGCTCTTATTTCTTAAAATCTATTGTTTTCTTTTCTGGTGCAGCTTATTGGTGTTGTGGACATGTCTGAAAAGACCACCAGTTTTAAAAAATGCACTTCTTGTGGGCATAAAATCCCCAATTCGGATGCCCACAAGAAGTGTGTTTACTGCCCGGGGCCTTAGCATCTTAAGTCAGTCTATGAGATATGCACTACTTTTAACCCCAGGCTCATCTCCGACTGGTGCAGTAAGATAATAATAAAGGGCTTACTCTTAGCCTTCTCTTCTTCTTCAACTGGGGCTCAAACCCCCTCTAAATCTCTTCATGGCTCCACAGACTCAAAGAAGCGAGCATTACAGAAGTTGCCAAGGGCTTCGTCAGAGCCTCCACAAAAACTTAGACTTCGGATCTGACCTCTTCGGATCTAAAGATGATTCTGCCTCCCTCAAATCCACAATTCTTTTTGGATCTGGCAGGTGTGATAACCATCACCAGCTCTCCTGTATCAACCCCTCCTACTCGGATCCCAGACCTTTGGATCCAACGGCTATGAGCCTGTCACGAGAATTGGTGTTAACGTCTGTTTCTCCGGCCCTACCATCAAAATTGTTTGAAACCCCTAGGAAGCATTCTAGGCCTCTGTCTGTGGCATCATCCAGATCCTCTAGGAGCTTGACTGAGGCAGGTATGGACTTCTGAGGAGTCTGTGTTCTTGGAGACTTTTGAGTCTAGCTCATCTACGTCTTGGTGACCCCCCTCCCCCGGGCGGATGAACTTATTGACCTAGTTTCCCGCCAGGCTTGAAAGGGACTGGATGCTGCTTATCCCATTCCCAAATGCCTGCACAAATTCTTCGTTCCTCCTTCAGACAAACCCCAGTGGAGTAAGGGTGTCACTGTTGATGCCATATTTATGATGGCAGCCACTAAGAAAGAGCTAGCTGAGCAGAGCTTCTCTGTCCATCCACCAAACAGGGAGCCCAGAGTGATAGACCGATTTGGAAAGTGCATCTACACCTCAGCCACATTCGCACTGAGATCATTAAATTACCTGGCACATTTTACTTGCGTACAGAGAGATTTCATCAAGGAGCTTTCAAACTCCCTCACAGAGTCCTTGTCTGCAGAGAATTTCAAAAAGGTTTCTCCTCAGCGGGTTAATCTTTCTTCTATTGCCAATTCATTGATGAGGCTACTCTCCCACACAGCGTAAGGTGCTTCATTGGCAGCTAGTTTAGGCATAGCCATTAGGAGACATGCTTGGATGAGGCTATGCAACTTTGCGGAACCCTCCAAGGCATCTTTTGTTAATGCCTCCCCCTTTGATGGATAGTCTTTGTTCAGGCCATCAGTGAAAGATATGCTTACCCGCAGCAAGCAGAAGAGAAAAACCCTGTCTGCCATTGAAATCAAGTTTTTTACCCCTCAGTGAATGTTCTGTAGTAACCAGTGAGGTACAAAGAAAATGTGGTTCCAAAAATTTCAGGGACCTTTTCAGGACCCACGTGGGGACACTTCCTCCAGAGGCAGAGGAGGAGGTTTCAATGGCAAGACTTCATCCAAGAGGCAGAGAGGGTCTGCAAAACCAGGGCTTCAGAGACTCCTTCTCTGATAGGCCCAAGCATTACCCAACTGTCCATCTCTGGAGGCGTCCAGGGGTCATGTCTCCTTGCACCTGGATGCTTGGACAAATATCACAGAAAATGTATGGGTGCTAAAAATCATATCCAGGGGTTGCTACATACCCTTTTCCTTTTCATGTCCTGTCCAAAGGAAGAAACTACCCAAGGTTCCACCCAGTCAGAGGGAACACGCAGCTCAAGAAGTTTAAAAGCTGCTACAAAAATGGGTCATCCAGGAGATCCCAGTAAAACAGATAGGATTCTGAACTTACTTTTTAGTGCCAAAGAAATTGGGACCTCAGACCAATTTTGGATCTAAGCAGTTTGAATCAGTATGTAAAGAAGTCAACGTTTCACGTGGTTATGGTTTAGTCAATGTTGCCTATTTTGCACAAGGATGACTGGATGTGCTCTGTAGATCCCCAGGATGCGTATTATCATGTCAGAATAGACAGATGCTCCAGGAGACACCTGCGCTTTCAGCTGGGAGCCAATCACGATCAATTCAGAGCATTGCCCTTTGGACTCGCCACAGCGCCCTGGGTGTTCATCAAATGCATTGCAGTTGTGGCAGCTCACCTGAGGCTCAAAGGATTCCAGGTGTTTCACTGTCTCGATGATTGGCTCCTCACCACCCCAACCAGGTATCAACTGCTACAAGCCAGGGATTACTTGCTTTAGATCTCCAACTCCCTAGGCATTACAATAAATCTTGGCAACTCAAAACTGACCACTGTACAGATTTTAGAATTTATAGGAACTCAACTGGATACTACAACGCAAGTGGCATCATTACCTCTTGATCACATCACATTTTTGAGAAATCAGGTGTGGGGCTTACTGTCTTGTCTCTCCCCTCCAGCAATACTAGTGTTACAAGCTCTTGGGTCAATGTCAGCTGCCATTCTTCTAGTTCCCCTAGCAAGAATCTTTATGCAAATCCTTCAGTGGACACTGGTGGTCCATTCTTTACCAGCCTCTATCATTTCCCATAAAACTCGCCCTAATTTGCAATCATCATGTTCAATGGTGGATCCAGTCAAGCGACCTCTTTGTGGTCAGACCATTCTCTCTTCCTCCCCTAATAACCACAGTGACCACGGACATTTCCCAACTGGGGTGGGGGGATTTCATGGGAAAGATGGTCCAAGGCACGTGGTCCCCCTCAGAGACCAAGCTGCATATCAGTGACCTAGAGGTAAGCGCAGTCCTACTAATGTTGCAAACCTTTCAGAACATTCTCCCTCTAGAGACTATTGCAGTACATACGGACAACATGTCAGTAGTCTGGTACATCAACAAACAAGGAGAATCCCATTCTTAACAGTTGTGCAGAGAGGCCATAAAGGTCTGAGAATGGGAGATCTTTTCAGGCTGCTTTCTTACTGCAGTGCATGTACAGTGGAAAACCAACACATTGGCAGACAGACTCCGCAGGTCCATCCTGATTCCTCACGAGTGGTACCTCAGTCAAACAGTAAAGAATATGATCTTCAGCTGCTGGGGCCAGCCGTACTGTGACCTGTTTGCCTATCCCCTCAACAAGTGCAGCAAGTACTTTGTTCTGATCCCTCCTCTGGAGGCATCACCAAAGGATGCTGTGATTCATGATTGGCCCTCTGTCTCCTCTATGCTTACCCCCCCCCTTCCGTTTATGCTGAACTTTCTACAGAAAGCATTCTGGCTAAAGAGCTCAGTCATTCTAATTGCCGCCTTCTGGCCTTGACTGGTATGGTTCCCCTTCCTTTGGTCTCAGTTGAAAAATCCTTCATGGATACTAGAGCCCACTCAGTATCTTTTGTCTCATCCATCAGGAATTCAACATCCCAATCCCCACACTCTCAAACTGACCACATGGTTTCTTCACTTCCAGTGATAGTAAGACAGTCCAGGCTCGGTTCCCCAGTTTGTGATATCTTGGCCTCCCAGAAGCCTTCCACCACGAAAGTTTACAGAAGCAAATGGAAAAGATTTTCCTTATGGGCTTCCAAGAGAATATTGATCCCCTTTCAGCACCTACTTCTGCCATTCTTCTTTCTCACTACTCTTTTTAAGGAAGAGGCTAGTTTTTCTACTATTAATCTTCAGCTGGCAGCCATATCCAACTTCCATGCTGGAAATGAATCACTTTCTCAGATATCTTCCACATTATGCAAAGCCTTCATGAGGGGAATTTTCCTCCATAGACCTCCAAAAAAGGATCTTCCTCTCTTCCTAGGGATTTGAAAGTGGTCCTTCAGGGATCAACTCGGAAACCTTTTGAACTGGCGGACAAATGTGACATGAAGTTTTTCTTGGAAAACAACCTTTTTCATAGCTGCCACTTGAGCAAAAAGAATTCCTGAACTCTAGGCCTTATCTGCTAGGACTCCTTACATTATTTTCCATAAGGATTGGGTATCTGTACAAACCAACCCTTCCTTTTAGCCTAAATTGGCCACGGAGAAGAACATTAATCAGTCTATACAATCACCAGTTTTCTTTCCAAACATTACAAATAAGGGTGAATATATGCTGCACCTTCTTGATGTCCACAGGCAACTGCATTTTTATCTTCACAGAACAAAACAGTATAGGAAGTCTGATCAGCTGTTTGTATCCTTTTCCCCTAACCTCTTAGGTCAGGCAGTATCAAAAATTATTCTGTCCAAATGGATTACTGATTGCATCTCACTGATTAATTCTCAAAAGGGTTGCCTTGTCCTCCTAGAGTGCACTCCACTAGATCTATGGCTACTTCCTCTGCCTTCTCCTCAAGATCTTCCATTGATGACATCTGCACTGCAGCTACTTGGTCAAAGACTCATACCTTTGTTACACATTAGAAATTAGACATGGTCTCCAGAAGGAGAGCTTCCTTTGGTTCAACAGTGCTCTGGCATGTTCTTCCTTGAGGACCTCCCAAGAGTTTTGTAGCTGTGGACTGTGACCAATTTATGAGGAAGAATGAAAAGGACAACATCAGATTTAGTAGTTATGTACTTAGCATGTCTTGGCATCTGTGTTGTCCATTTTCATTTTTCCTCACCTTCCCTACCAACCATCCCCCGCCCTTGTCTTTCCTAGAAGGATCTTTGAATGATATTGGAGCCATCACATTCCTGGTTTGAGCCTCAGTCCTTTCTTGTGTCTGCTCCATCTTTTTAACACAGTGGGTACTAAGGGGGTGGAACAGAGCATTATGGGTAAAGGGATGAGCTCGAGATTCATATCCTAAGTCTTGTAACTGCATCCGAGATCATCTCTTAGACCCACTCATGAGGAAAAATGAAAATAGACAACACAGATGCCGTTATGGTAAGTACATAGCTTCTAATTTTGAAGGAAAGTCTGTTTAGAGCAATCCCTTCATTTAAATAATTTTATTTCTAAAAAAATAAATCTAATTCTAAATCCTCCTCCTTCAAAAAAAGCGTCTGGCTCCAGATCATTCCTTTTATAAGTTTTAATGGGATAAGTACTTTCATCCTTGTAGAATTCTTCAGATCTAGTTCTTACATTGATAATCTTCCTGCTTTGAGGATCTCATAAATAAACATATTATCCCATTGTAGTATTTTAAACTTAAATGTCTGTCTTTGATTTCAAAAACAGGGAGTCAGAATCAACATTATTTCCTTAATTTGGAGGCACTATACAAGAAATGATCAGTGAGGGAAGAGCTATTGACACAGAGGAGTCTTCTCCTTATGACAGTTTAGGTTTAGATCCAGTAAGCATTTTTGCTGAAGTGCAGGGATGAGTCTAGCTCTTTACTCGTTACTTTGAAGTGCAGACTCGATCAGTGATAATGTTGATTCTGATTCCCTGTTTTTGAATTCAGAGATGTTTCTTTGTGATACCCTCAAAACAGGAAGATTCCCGAGGAGCTGATTTTTAACTAAAAAACAATTGCTATTATCATGGCTAATGAAGTTTTAACCAGGTGGCAGAAAAATAATAAGCAAATGTGCTTTCAATGTAGACACTTTTTTTTACTGAAAGTTTCTTATTGAAAGTGAAGTCTTTTTAACTCTTGACATGTTACTGGGACTATTAAATAATTTAGTATTAGCTGAAACTTTTCTAAACAAATTGAATTCCATTTTTGTGAAACTTGTGAAATAGATTTGAAGTGTTGAAAGCCCAGAAGTACAAAAATTTGTAAGGAATTACATTTGTAGTTCTGAGAATTTCCTTTGGTGCAAGAGAGATGAGCCTGAGTCTTTGGCAAGCAAGCATCCTATTTGCCAGCATTTTAAGGGATAAGGCAGGAGTACACTCTCAGAACTTTCAAAGAGAAGATAGCTGAAAACCTTTGAGAAGAGGGCAGGGGAACAGTAGTCAGCTGGATCCAAATTTCACACCAACTGCAGACAGGAAATTACTGATGAAATGCGTGGAGTGGAGATAATAGGTCTACAACACAAGAATGGTGTCCACAGAACTGGCAACAAGGGAGAAGGTCAATGGTGCAAAATTTGCATCCACAATGGAATCAAGGGCTCAGATTTTATTCCATGAACAGTCTTGGGGTATGACAGTTCAGGAATAGATTAGAACCCCATCAGGCCTCAATGAATAAAGACTCCAGTTGATAGTGTTCTTTCTCAGCCTATGTAATTGTGGATTGGAACAGAAAGTGTTGTTTTTGACAGTTCTGTAGATATTAAACATTTCAGATTATCTTCCTGTATATTGTCAGATAATAAAAATATTGCATAAAGTAAAGGGGGTAGGTTTGTTTTTATCAAAATGATATCTCTAAACAATGGAGTTCCTTTGCTAAAGACATTTACTAGGAAAATTGTCTTGGCTTACTTTGTGGTAATGACCTTGTCAATGATAATTATATATATAATAAATCAGAGCTTTACACCACCTCTTTTGGATACTATTTCCAGATTGAAACTACTAGGGAATTAGACATTGGAGGGTATCTCCTGGATCAGTGGGAAACAACTTGAGCTCTGGAAAAAGAGCATTGTAAACCTTTAATTACATTTTGGGAAAAAAGCATTGCAAGTCTCAAGGGGCAACGTGAATAAGGGTAATGGACTGTTTCTAAAGGACCGTTAGACTGAGAAAGAAGTTGTGTATGCCTGGTTGTGATGAGTCATACAAGTAGTGCATGACAGTATTTTTAAAGTATATGCTTTAGTGATTCATAATTCAGTTCTTGATTGATGATGACACTGTCATTAGGCAGCTTTGTGAATTTTTGAATGGTGTCCATTCCAGGTTTCTGGTTATTTTTGGTATACCCTAAATACACAAATCAGTCACACATCTACTGTTCTAATCTGCATACCCTATAACTATAAAGATCATCTCTACCTGACTCCGAGTAGACTATTCTTTATCTGTTAAACCTAGCACTTGCTCCTATAGTACTTATCACCTTGATACAGCACTCTTGTTATAGATAGTACCCCAAAAAAGGCAAACCCCATTTCTCGGACACCCACATCCCCCGGAATCTCTTTTAAAGTTTTTTTGTCTATTCCTTCTAGCATGTCGAGGGATCAGTTGCTAGTGTCCTCTCCTGCTCAGCTGGTGAACCTGGGAATATTGAGGCAATGTTACAATTGCCTCATGTACACAGACAGCCCTCTCCTCCTCCCACAAAACACAAATACATGCGAGAGATGCAACTATACGGCCAAACTGGAGGCTGAGCTCTCTCAACATAGGACTGGCAAGACCAGTCAGGAGGAGAAGGTTACCACACACACTATAGACCCAGTCTCACATAGTACCATCACAACCTCAAATCATACACATAAACACACAAAGACATACTCGGAGGCTCTGAGCAAAAATCAACCAAAACAGCAGAGGCCACCAAAGCAGACACCCAAACAACTACCACCTCAGAACACAACACCTGCAACACATAGACCTCACAGTTAGAGTGTCAAACAGTCACAGCCCTTAAGGCCAAACACAATGCCAGACACACTAGTCATTGGTGACTCCATAGTCAGACACACTGACGTCCCGCTCACCAGACTGAGTAAGGAGAGGGTCACAGTAAGCTGCCTGTCGGGCGCTAGAATCCGCCACATAACGCAAGCACTCAGGTCTCTCAACAGCAGGTACAAATACGACTCAGTCATTGTCCATGCTGGTGTAAACGACCTGAGACGTACCTCCTTGGACTACATGAAAAGAGACATTGAGGAGCTCTCTGATTATGTAGCCCAGGCAGGTATGACCCTGACCTTGAGCAGTATCCTACCTTCACCAAGAATGATGCCACAATACAGAGATAAGATGATCAGCTTTAACAATTGGCTTAAACTCTGGTGTCATTCAAAGGGGATCCAATGTCTGTCTGCCTGGGATGACATGCTGGACAAGCCACGCTGCTTCGCAAGGGACGGCTTGCACCTGTCACCTCTGGGATTCCGGATATTGGCAAAGGCTCTTGCCACCCCCATAGTGCCTTTTTTAGGCAAGGCTCAAATTCTAAACCTACCACCCTAGAACACAAAATGGAAAAAGCTAAGGGTAATGCTGCTCAATGCCAGAAGTCTCAATCTCAAAATGCACGCACTCGAGGCCCTTCTCAGTATGGAGAACATCGATGTCTGTGCTGTGACAGAAACCTGGTTCAAGGCTCCTGAGAGTACCCCAGCACTATCAGGTTTTACCTCATACCATGCATTCCGGCCCCAAAATCCGGACAATACCAAGAAAGGAGGGGGGGTATCCATATTCATCAAGGACACGCACACCTCAAGATTGGTGGCAATGCACGATGCATCGGAGACCATCCAGGTGCAATTAACCATAGGCAAGACTGCTCTGCAAATTGTAGCATGTTACAGGCCACCCTCACAAACTCAGGAACCTCACATGGCTTTCCTGAAAACACTGGAGGGGATAAATGAATCTCCAAACACCATCATACTAGGTGACTTCAATTACCCTAATATAGACTGGGAACACTACTCAAGCCCAAATACCCTAGCCCAAAAGTTCCTGGAATTCATAAACTCAAACGCCATGGAACAACTGGTCACCATCCCCACAAGAGGAGAAAACATACTTGATCTCATCATCACGAACATGGGAGCACAATGTTCAACACCGGAAGTATACCCCTCACTGGTGAGATCAGATCACAAACTAATCTCGCTGGAGGTCCTCATCCCACCCCCACCTGAAAAAAAAGACCACAGTAAAGAACTTCTCGAAAGCCGACTTCACACTTCTAAAGACTAGTGTGGTCTCCTTTAAGGCCCCCGAGCTGGCGGAAAACAGTACCCAAGCCGCTGAATCACTTACAAATGCCTTCTACCAGCACCTACAGGACTGCATGGATAAGGCAATCCCAAGCAAAACAAAGACTCTTTGTACCAAAGGTAAGCGTCCAGTCTGGTGGACCCCAGCCATAAACAAACTCTACAACAAAAGGAGGAAGCTACTACAAGATAGAGCAAAATCCTTAAAAGGTAGGACACCTTTGATCACTACAAGTAAAAAACTAAGAGCTCTCATAAAATCATCCAAAGCAAACTTTGAGAGAAAAATTGCTAAAGACTCAAAAGACAATCATAAGGCCTTCTTCAGCTATTTTAGAAACCTGGGAGGAAACTCCCAGATATGCTCAGAACTAGTTCAAAATGATGTGAAGATTACTGATCCTACAGACATTGCCAACATACTGGCTGACAGGTTCAGTGCAAACTCCCCCCCCCCCTCCCCCCCAAAAGGTGAGATATCTATACCAAATGATTGTAGCCCCCCAAACATCTCTAACGCCCAAGTGAGAACTGCTCTCTCCAAAGCAAAAAACACAGCATCCATGGGACCTGATGGTGTCCCCGGCTGTGTGCTCCACGAACTCAATGAGGAATTAAACTCACAGCTAGGACAGCTGTTTAATCATAGTCTCACCTCTGGATACGTACCCAGGGAGTGGCGCACTGCGACAGTGGTCCCACTTCATAAAGGCGGTGCCTCCACCGACCCAGGAAATTACCGGCCCATTAGCTTGACAAGCCTTATCTGCAAAGCCATGGAGAGGATCATAATGGATCTCATAAACAAAGACATAGGGAATTTGCAGACTTTGGATCCAACCCAGTTTGGATTTGTCAAAGGCAGATCATGCCTTTTAAACTTGGTTGACTTTTTCGAAACAGTCGCCAAAGCCATTGATGAGGGAAAAGCAGTCCATACAGCATACCTCGATCTGGCGAAAGCTTTCGATGCAATACCCCACTCGGGTATCATTGAAAAACTCATCAGCTTAAATGTTAACCCATACATCACAAGATGGGTTGCAAACTGGCTGAGCGACAGAACCCACAGGGTCAGAGTTGCTGGCGCCATGTCAGACTCTAAGCCTGTCACAAGTGGTGTCCCACAGGGCTCAGTCCTGGACCCACTCTTGTTTGGCATCTACTTCTCCGAAGTACAAGCAAACACAGGAGGGTTATGGCTGACAAAGTTTGCAGATGACTGCAAACTGGGCGCCGTAGTCGAAAACACATCTGACACAGATATCCTTCAGAAAGGTCTCACAGAAACGGATAACTGGTGCCAGAGCCATGGCCTAAAGTTAAATGCCAAAAAATGCATAGTCATACCCTTCGGGAAAAACAAGGTTACCCCTAGCTACCACATAGGTGGAAATCCACTGAGCACAGAAGAAGTTATTAGGGACCTGGGGACCCAGGTTGACAGTAGCCTGTCATTCGACACCCATGTAGCTAAAGTAGTTAGGAAGACCTTCTACATTGCCCACCTTATCATGAAGGGATTCACATCTAGATCAAGGGAGGTCATAGTTTCCCTGTACTCATCACTCATCAGACCAATGATTGAGTACAATGCCCCATTCGGAATGTATCTGACCCGACACTTGCAGCAGCTGGAGAGGCCACAAAAGTTCCTCACCAAAAGGATAAAGGGTCTCAAAAATCTGTCTTATGCTGCCCGACTGAAAGAACTTCAGCTCTATTCAGTCGCTTACCGCTTGCTCAGAGGTGACCTGTGCCTGACATGGCCATGTCAAACCCAGATTTGATGAATATGCTTCACCTCAATAAATCTAGATCCATCAGAGCCACAAGGGCGGGAGACTTAAACCTCGACACGGCTATTAATAGGACGTGCTGGAGGGATAGATTCATCACCCAAAAACCTCCGTATGCTGTGGAACAAAATCCCGGTATATGTGAGACAGAGCACCTCGCTGGCCTTGTTCAAGAGAAATCTTGACCAATGGATGGGAGATCGCAGATATACCCCAGGGATTACCTCAGTGTCACTGCTCGACAGAGGCACAGCAAAATAATGGGTATAGTTCCCCATACTAAAGGGGTGGCGTAAGCCACAAAACTATGGGCTAGGCTTGTAAATGCCCTCGGGCAGATAGCCTAGTATAAACCTATGAACCTATTTCAGTCAGTTGTTGCAGTTAGGGGCTCCATTTAACAAATGTTTGCAATTTTGATGGAACAAAAATTTAAAAACAACTGTGAGAAGTATTAATCTTTTGTTTTGGACTTAAGTAATTTTATTAGTAACGATTATAGTTGGTGATAGTTGTTTACTTCTTATAGGAGACTTCATTATATTATGAATAGTCTTTCAGTGTGAGTCTGAGTACTTCTTAATTTAGTGATTTGTGGCAATATATTTTGAACTTTCTGACAAGTCTGTGTCATTCGTGATTGTGTTGTGTTTTTTTATTTTGTATAAGGATATAAATTTAATAAATTGATTAAACATTGTTTTACACAATTTTTTTCCTTTTAAGGATAAATATTTTAAGAAGGTTAAATGTGAAGGTATGGAGGCCACTATAGGACCCAGAATTATGAAATATTGTAATGTCACAGTACAAAAACGTTTATGTTTACAGTCATCATTTGTGTTTAACTATGTTAGAACTTATTTTCATTTTATTGCTGACCTGTATTTTTTGAAGCAATGATGCCAACAAATTGACTAGCTTTTATGATGCTATGAATGTTTTGGCTTCTTTTTAAGATTAGATTTTTTTGTAAGATAACTGAAGCTGTGTTTTTGTGTTTTTTCTGTTTTTTTTTTTCTGTTTTTTTTTTTTTTTTTGGTGGGGGGGATATTGACAAACCAACATACACTTTCCAGATAGACTTAAATTAAAAAAGGTGACAAATTCCTTCTTCAAATATAAGATTGTGCAACCATCATACATAAAGAAAATATTAAGGGTCAGGTGATCAAGACTGGCAGGCTTACAGTGAAAAATATTTTTTGTTTTTAATAGAAGAGCTGTTGCAGCTTAAACAAAACATTTCTTTCAGGAGAGTCTCCTAACCTCCTTGGATGTAGACAAGAAATCATTAAAGGCAGGAAGTTATTGTATCAGCTCCTAGTAAGACTGGAAACGGGGAGTGGTTATGCACAAGCACCAGTTATGATCAACATTATGATCATCAGGGGAGCAAGGTTTGTATTAACGCGTAGTTTGGACTTGTCCGCCATGTGAGAGGTTATATTACAGAACTGGAAATTTTTAACAGCTAATGTACTGAAGTTAAGAAAATTATGGGTGGAAAAAAAACATTGCTAACAAGAAAGTAATTAATATTAAGGACATTCTTGAGAACTGTTAAGGAGGTCTAACATATCAAAGTTAACAGGAGGGGACCTATTCGTGTAATTCATGCAAACAGTGTAGATTTCTGGCTAGTGCCCCATCCTTCTTTTTTGTTACCACTCAGAGGATATACTGAGAACAATGATATTTTAATCTGTAAATCTTTCTGCATTATTTTTGCTGCATGTTGTTGTTTGTGAAGCATTTTATATGTGGAAAACCAAGGGTTTCTCCAGAAGAGAATCTATGAATGCAGCTGTGTTATTACTGTCAAAAATGCCCTTTGTAATCGCACATTAGCTGTAGGAATTTTAACAGACTCCAAGTTTAAAAGAGCATATTCATTTTAAATCAGTTTTTAAAAAAGAAACGGTTTAAACAGTAATAGATTTTATGATGATCTTTGTTCTTTTAATATGAGAAGTTGTGATCTTCTGTCACATGATGTTTATTAAGTGTTCTTTTATTTCATTTAAACTGGTATGAAGTAGTCTTTTGAGTGGAGAATAGTGCACAGTGATACAGTAGTTAATTTCAAACCTGTACAAAGTGAGGTTGCCATAGGAGAAGGTTTTGGAACATGATGTGATATTGTACTGGAATAAAGAGCAAGGAAAGAGCTTTGAAATGTTTAAAAAATAGTTTTTAGTTATTGAAGTGACAACACTAATGTATTTTGATGTGAATAGGTTGGTCACATTCCAAATGGATAGACTTCAACCATAATGGCACTGCTATAGTGTTCCCATACATAGGTAAGACATTTGTTTATGAATCAACATTTTTTGCAGAATTTCTGATGGGATATGCTCAGGTAGAAAAATAGAGCTAAATATCATAATATATGGTTTAAAAAGTTCCATGAGCACATGGAGAGATGTATTGATGAAAATAGGTCATAAAATACTGTGAAGTATGTTTAGAAAATCCTTGTATAGACTACCACCAGGATAGAGATTGCAAAATTATGTCTTAACTCAAAGTTATAACTTGAGGGTAAACTATAAATGAGGCAAGAAAGTTATATAGCTGAGCAATTTATATTTACCGGGGGTCTGTATTTGATCATCAAAATCTTCTTTGATCAATGGCTTATTCATCACCCCCTGCCCATCGAAACTAAATTTAGTGCACATTGAAATTTGTTACAGGGTAAGTAACCAGTTGGACAACACCCCAAAATTGCCCTTTTACCCACCATAGTGTGATCTCAGTGTTGGTATATATAGTTGGGGGGTGTGAGGGTGAAGCCCCCCCCCCCCCTTAGGTGGGTTTGATTTAGTGAGATGTGTGTTTCGGTGGGGTAGTGGCCAATTGATTACTTAACAGGTAAAAAATGTCAATGTCGCTGAAGTTAGTTTCGATGGATGGGGTCGATGAATAAGCAGTCAGTGAAAAGATTTTGACGATCCAATATAGACCCTTTACCAGAACAACAAGAGAATTATTTGTAGAAGAACTGGAAGTGAACTTGGTTATCCGTATCTGAAAGAGAAGTGTAAACACTTGTAGAAGAGGAACTGAGTAATCTGAAGCCAAGAATGCTTAGATGTATGGTGAAAGGTTGGCTAGAACAAAAGTCAGCCGTCTAGAGAGAAATAGTCATACTTTTTGATTAAATATAAATAAACTGTATGCAAGGTCTGAGGTTTAAAGAAGATTGAGTAATAAGTGTTTAGCAGTTAAGGAAAGAAATATTAGCAAGACTACCCAAGTCACATTTGAAAACTGTAAAATGCTAAAAAAGAGCATAACGTGTTAAACTTGCCAAGCACTTTAATATATATAAAGCAATTATTTTGGGCTTAATGCATGCCAAATAATCCAAGAGAAGAGATGATTTCTTTTGTAGTATCAACAAGACCATTGGAATAAAGTTAGAACAGATTTGCTTCAAGTTACAGACTGTGTATCTGATAAATATTGATTACTGCTCATATTTTCTAGTAGTCATGAAGCTGCAGGACACTGCAAGTATTGGTGTTATCAGTACACATAAAGCTGTGTTTTTGAGACATGACATACTTAGTCTAGTTTTCTCTAACGGTGGTTCACAGTATGCAGTTAAGAAATTCAAGAAATTCCAGTGAGAATTTCAGTATGTGACCAAATTCCGATGACAGTGAGAATTTCAGTATGTGACCAGTCCCTCAGCCTAGTGGTTAAGTTGAGAATACATTTCAAAATGTGAAAAAACTTAGTGGCGAAAGCTCGGAGCTTTAACAGTGACTGCTACATAGATATGTATCTACATCTGTTGTAATATGGAAATACTTACTTTAGGGTATCTGTTGCGTGTTCAGTTGTTGATAGCTGGTAGACTTAAAAGTAAATTGTTAACTTCTTCCTTAATACATCCTGAAAGCTTGAGTTCAATACAGAACATACTGAAATCAAATCAGTGTAGAAAAATCTTTATTGGTCAGAAAAATGGGACACCTAGATTCACTTAATGAGGAGGATTGAGTGAGCGTAGAAAAGCAGCCAGAAGGTATAGTTAAGCGTGAGCAGCTCAGATCTTGTTGTTTGTACTGAGAATGGAAAGTTACTAAGAGCAAACCACAGACGTTTGTTCAAAGTAGTCATAAAGGGACTGCAATGAGGGCAAGTACTGGTTTTAAGAAGTGCTGCAACCAAGAGATACCTCACAAAATGTTTAGAAGGATGCCCTAGAAAGCATCAAGAGAGGCATTTACAGAAACAGCAGCAAAGAAACCAGATTATCCCAGTACTGACTGGAACAGCTATGCCTTTGTTGCTGTTTGCATAAGAAATGCCTTAGTTCCTACTTAAGGTACAAAGTTTTGTTTTAGTCAGTGTGTACTTCTGGAGGTTTAAAAAGCTAAATTGTCTTGTTTAACAAGATTTTGGTATTTCTGCCTGTTTGACTTTGAAACTCTTTACTTGAGTATGTAGGGGCTTGCTTTTTTATCTCTTTTCTTGATAGGTTTCAACAAAAACTGAATTTCATAACTGTACATGCTTGTATATGCACTGAACTTTTTTATTTCATTCATTTTCACCTTTTTTTTTTTTTATTTATTTCAGCAGCTTTTATGTTCATTGTCATCTTTGATGGTTTGTTTCTTGTTTCTGTGTTTTGCATTTTATGTATTTACTTGCAGCTGGAGGCTTCCTCCTTGGTTTTGTCTGCTCTGGGGCATTCTTCATCCTTGTATATGCCTGTGCTGCTCCTATTTTTAAACTGCACAATTGGGTGGTCGTCTATGTGCTCCAGGGACTACGATTCCCCATTGTAAAGAAAGAGGCCTTTTCACACTGTAAGCACCTAGTACTGGTTTGAAAAAAGAAAAAAAAAAAGCTTACAAAATAGAGATGGAGTGCTTGTCCACAGAAAGCTGGAAGTGCAGGGAGGGTCCAGAGTTCACAGGAAATGGCAGTGTCAGAGACAAAACAGGTAGCATGTTCTCTTTTGAGGCAGAAGTATGTGAGCTTTATTCCCACACCAGGTAGATGGATTGCTGACTTTACAGTGCAGCATAGCGTGGTGGTGGTGGGCTGCACTCCTGAGCATATCGTCCTTTGGATGAGATGTTAAACTGAGGTCCCATCAGCTTCAGTTGGTGGTAGCTCAGGTGCATGTAAAAAATCCCACGACACCTATCAAAAAGAGTAAGGGTCCTTTATTTTAAAAAAAATCACATAATACAATATCTACATTCTATATTCAAGAGTCGTACCATGTTTTCCTATTCTTGTCTGTACTTCCTAAATCAGTCTTCCATAGTAATACTTTTTCTTGATATAATTTCATTTCCATACAAGTGATCACTTTACTTCTTTTTAAACCTTTTAAGTTTTTCCCATATTGATTTATATTTTTCTTCAATAATCTTTATTAACAAATTTCCCTTTTCTTGTATTCCTATTAATACTTTATATAAGTTTAATGTAGCTGTATATACAGTTGGGTTTACTAAACCCAGACCTCCTTCCTTTTTATTAACACACACGATTTCTGTTTTAATAGGATTTAATCTAGATGCCCATATGAATATAAATAATACATTCAGTATTTCTTTTTCATATTCTGGTGGTATCATAAACACACTTGCCAGATGTGCCATTTTACAAATATTACTGAATTAAATATATTTTTTCTTGTGTGAAAGTTTAAAAGTTCTCCAAAATATACATGCACTTCTTTTTTTTTTTTTAAGTATCATAGCCTTCCATTGTGACTGTCTGTTGTTCGCTACCAAATTTTATTCCCAAAATTTCTATTTGCTCTGTATTAAATTGAATACCTTTAATTTTCCCAGAGAATGCTAGTCTTTTACTTTTTTCTTCAATACTTAGCTCTAACACCTTTAGTTCTTTAAGTGTCTGAATAGCTATATCGATCCATTTTTTTATTTTTCACAACTAGTACTTAAATCATCCACATAAGAGAAGATCACTCAAATATGAATTCCCTCTGCCGAATAATATTTAGCTTCCTCTAACATCCCTATTTATATTAGAAACTACAGTGTTCACAATTAATGCAAATAGTATACTGCTTGCTGGACACTCTTGCTTAGTACCACTTTTTAATTCTATTCTTTCACTTAAACAACTATTTATCACCAGTCTCACTTTATTCTTCTATAAACAGACTTTTAACACAGTGATTATTTTATCACTTAATGTTATATTCAGTCAAGATGTCTCATAATGCTTCATGCTGGAGCTTGTCAGTTGCTTTACTTATGTCACCTACTAATATTTTTAATTCAATTTATCTATTTATTACATCTTTAACCAATTCTCATGTTAACATTAATAGTTCTTGACTTCCTTTTATTTTTTTTCCAAATATTTTCAGCCAGTAATTTATTAGTCTTACTTGTTACTCTTTTTTTCTATTTTCATAAAGATCTTATAATCTACATTATTTAATACTAAAGGTGTCCGATTTTTGTCTGTTTTTATCCTTTTTTCCATATAGATTTCATTGCTCCTACACACATACTTTCATCATTTACACCCTTTTCAACCATTCGTTCAGTAGTTTTAGAAAATACGCCTTTTGCCACTCTTGCATGCCCTTATACATTAAATATTCAAGTCCATCTAAACCTGTGGCTTCTTCTACATTTACTGATTTTAATACATCTGTAAATTCATTCATACTGTGGCAGGGCTAGCCACCCAGTGGTATAAACCTTGGCTTGAGATGATTGTCACAGTGGATGTGACGCCCAGACCCCATGTCCAAAATGGGGAAAGGGGTTGAGGATGGATGGATTTTAAATTCATTCATTGTAATATTTTCTTCCATTCTTTTATTATCCTCATCAGTTAATTTTTTTAAGTTCCATCTTTTTTTTCTTATACTGTTGCTTATTAAAAAGGTTTTAAGAATGTATTTTAACTATTTCCATAATTTCTTTTTTTGCATATTTACAATACACCCTTCCTCATTACTTCTCTTAATATTCTTATTTTTCTTTAAACATTTTACTTAAACTTGGTGCTACTACTTCCTTTCTTCCTCATAAAAATATATATTTTTTATATTTTTCTTTTAAACTAATCAACCAGTTTGTCCAGTGTTTATAAAATACTCTCATATTTATATGATTTCACTATAGCCAATAAAATACTTCCTTCACTTCACTTATTTAGGTCTGATTCATTAATTCTTTTTATACTTCTGCCAATTCTTATGTAACAAATTCTTTCTTGAGTTTCTAACCAGATTCCTGCATGATCCGAGAAACCTGTAATTTTGATTCCTTGATGTAATATATTTAAGCTTTCTAATACTATAAAGTAATCAGTTTCAGTTCTTAGATTACTCCTCCTGAATGTCCAGTGTTTGTTTTTCCACAGCAACAGTTTACAGCTTTTAACTATGTCAGAAATAACTTTTACATCCACCCCTTCTTTTCAGTTAATGTCTCCCAACTACTATTACTTGCATATTTACACTCTAATATAATCAAGTATTTTTTTTAAACATGATCTCTGTTTTTGTATGGTGTATGTGTACATTGTAATTGTCCTATATATTTGATTCCTCCATCTTATGTCTAATATTACTATTCTTCCTAATGTTTAATCCAGAGTCTTTATACATTTTTTACATAGAATTACTATACCTGAACATTTTTCATCTTCTAGGTTCCCTGTAGCATTGCCTTCCCACAACCCACTGACTTTTGTCTTTTGTTATTCTTATATCGGTACTTGCGTATTATTGCAACCAGATTGCGAAGTGGCAAAATTCCTTATGTTTTGCAGAAAATACTTATCCTAACCTTAAAAGGGGTGTGTACACACCTAATCAGTACTGTGTCACAGTGGGTATGAGGCAGGAAGATGAGAAACGGTCAAATTTTCTGCTCGTGGGTGGCGTGCCCCATTACTTCTTTGAACTCTGCAGTAGTGCACTGCATTAGAAATCATACATTCCTCTTTGCAACCTTAGCAAAGGGAAGTTGCTCAGTAATATTCCCTCTAAATTTTCATGGCCAGTAATCATGAAAAGCCAAGGTGTCTGGAAGGAATACTCAGTAAGGGGTCGGTGATTCCTCAGAGAAAGCAGCCTTTCTCCCCAGCGGAAATCCTGTGCGAGGGCCATTACACATTATTCTGCTTCACAGACCGACTACTGTTTATCTGAACTTGTTGACACCCAACACCCAGTTACAGTATGAAGAACAGGTGCTGTAAATTGTGAAAGATTCCCAGAAATGTCTCCCAAATTGAACAATCAGACATTCTGGTCTCGCCACGTACAGGGCTTTGACATGGGCCGGTAGTGTTGTTGGGAACGTGGTGAGCTTCATCTGTCTTAACATTATTGATGACTGTGTTGCAACACTCATCTGTATAGCTCGAGAAGGGATGCTCACTGGAAAGAGGAATTGTGGCATTTTCCTATGTAAAAAAAAAAAAAAAATCTGACCGAAAACTTGTTAATAGTTTACACACACCTTGTAAAGTCACCGCACATAGTTTCGCGAAAACATTACAAGTCATGCCACTTCGCAATCTGGTTGCGATAATACGCAAGTACCCTTGTATCTGTTTAGAACCATGATGTCCATATTTAGACTTTTACACCATTCCAAAATTCCTAGCTTCCATTGAGAATTTTTAAACTGTTTTTATCCTTTCTCTTTTTTATTTCCTCCTATACTCATATTTTTGAATTTGCATTTTCTGTCTTTCACCCCTTTTCCAATAGACATTCTTTTACTTTTGACTTTTGTCCGTCATCACCTTCATCACTTGAATTACTTCTTTCTCTGTTTCCCTTTCTTTAATTTTAATTTCCTTTATTTTCATTAACTGCCATTCCTATATCAGTTTCAATAATTTTTTCTTCTGTATTATACGCATTCTCCCTATTTTGTTCTGCTATTACCTGTGTATCCCCCTCTGTATCATTACAATCCATCTATGAATGCACTATTTTTTCATGCACTATACATTTTTGCTCACATTTGTTCGCTTCATGTCCTACTTTATCACAAATGAAACATTTCTTTTTATCACCGTTGTTAAAGATCATCTTTACCACACAAAAAGCGTGTCTTTGTTTGTCCCCAGTATCTAACCAATCCCTTATTCCTTCCCACATTAATTATGCTTAGCAAATGCATTATTTTATCATTTTGCATTTTCAGTACAACACCACATTCCCAACCCTCACTCCATAAACCTCTGTTATCATAGATTTTTGTAACATCCAAAACATCTCTACACACAGTTCTTAAATATATTTTTTTTAATTCTCTCTCAATTTCAGTTCGAAATTGTACAAGTATTCTTTTTTTGGCTTCTCTATTAAAAGCTTGCACCATGTACACATACCAAGGGTTTTCATGTTTTCTTTTTTCAAACTATTCTAATAACATCTCCATAAACTGCACCTCCTCAAAGAAAATGTCACAAAATGTGTCTTTATTAATAAAAATAAACGCCTTATCTCTCTAGGTTTTGACACCCAGTGGTGAAATGATGCTGTCCCATACTTCATACCTTTCCAGTTCCTTCTCCCTTTACTGCTTATTCTTACCTGATACTTTCTTCTGACTTCTGCCTTTCTCTCTTCTCACCTTCTCTCATTGTCTGTGAATAGGATTTATTCTCCTCCTTTCTTAACTACTGCACTACTTCTTCCTGGATTCTATCCATAATCTCTTCTCATGACACTGCCTCCTCACTTTCTGGGTCACTCTGTTTGATTAGCTCTTTTAAGTAGACACCCCGCAACCCTCCCGACTGGAGGGTTGTAACAATACACTCCTGTGTCGCAGACTCAGACTCAAACAGATTTTGTTGAAAAAATACCTCTGAATCTGCCATCTGTACTTAAGTTATGTATTTTTGCCTCTTATTTGCTTCTGCAACACTCTCCTTACTCTCCTTTCCTTCCATCTCACTCAGCTTTGCTTCTGACTCCTTTTCCATCATGTTTTGTGTCTCATTTGTTCGATTAACAGCTTCATCTGAAATAGTTAACTTCATTTATCTGCAACCTGTGGGTATTCAGATCCATATCGGATCCGAGCCGGCAACTTTTTCCAAGCATCTGCTCCAAGCTCTTCCTGGGGTTACCACCTGTTCCACTTTGCGAGGGACAGTCCCTCTTTGGGCAGTTTTGTCCTGCAAAAAAAATGGTAAGAATGACAACTGTCCTGAAATATTAGGGCAAAATTATTTCCTATATATTATGTAATAGTTGCATAAAACAGTTATTCTGTATCTGAAACACCTAAATGTTATAAGAAACAGAATAAGCAACTATAATGCAACAAGAGTAAGCTTTTATTTAGGCAAAAAAGTGAAGTTCTTTCCCTTATACTGGCTGTGGGTATGTTTTGGCCTGCAAAATCTGATGTTTGTGCCACAATTGTCCCACTTTGGCCATCTGAAAAGATGGCAACCCTAGCTCCTCCCCTTACCCATAATCCCTCACATCTCCTACCTTCTATCTGATCTCGTTTGCCACTTCATGCATATGCATAGTGGTCTCTTTAGCTCCAAGTTGGGTATAGTAAATGGAAGTTTTTTCTGGTATATTTAGTGAGTGTGTGTGGTCATTAATTAACCCTTTCCTCCCCTTCGCTGTTCGTCAGGTTTTTTTTGTTTAAAAAAAAAAAGTTAGTTAGTAAGGTAGTGTAGTAGGCCTGACCCAACCTTAGTGTGTGCGTGATAGTTATGGCTGAGCAGCCAAAACCGACCTTTACAAAATACACAGAGTTTGGCCAAAAGCTTTCACTGGCTGATGGCCACACTCTGTGTGTTATTTGTCTGGGTGTTCCCCATCTTGCTTTACCTTGTAGCATGTGTGCAGGATTCAACCCTAGGGCCTTAAAGGAAAGGAAGGCAAAGCTGGTAGCTAAGGGCATTCTACCAATCTCTGCCTTGGACACGGCGACCTCGGCTCCAGTAGCTGATCAACCCCCCCCCCTCAGGCTGGGGCTCAGCCTCCCACTAAGCCTACTTAAGTGGGGACTAAAGGCAAAGAAAAGGACAAGAGAGGGGATAGGCACTGCAAGTGGTCTCCAGAGCGGGAGCCCTTCCCTAGCCCACCTACCAAAATGATTCGAACTACCTCTCCTCGGCTCCAATCCCCAAGGTTTCCCCCGGAGCCGACTGAGCCCTCGGACCCGAGGCCTTCATCGAGGTCTTCGCACTGAACAGCCAGATCCTAGTCGGTCACCTCCTCGCGTTCGACTCTGAGTCTGTTGGAGCTAAACATGGACAGGATGATGCGGAGGTTCATTTGGACCCAAATCCAAATGGGAGTCTTGCCAGGCCCCTCCCCAGCTGGAGAGGGGACATCCATGTCCTTCTTCCATCCAGTCTCTCTTTCCCCGATCCGACCTGCGGTTTTGGGGTTTATGGATCTGAGGATCCTTGGAGCTGGGGGTTTGGCGACGATGGTTCCTCCAAACTCGACACCGGCGATTACCTTGAGTTCCTTGGATCAGACCTGTTCGGGTCTGAGCAACTCTCGGGGCCGAGAATGGGGAGTCAGATCCGAGGGAACAGATGTGTCTTCAGCTCCAACATTGTTGGATCCGAACCATTCCTTTGAAACCCCGGCTACCTCGGCCTTGGCCCGATCCCCACGGCGGAGCCGGGGAGAGCTTCCTCCTTGTTGATTGCTAAGGAGGTGCGCTCTCCATCGGCGTTTGACGTGGTGGAGAGGGTTCTTTCCCAAGGATTGAAACCTCAGCCTATTGCCTTGGACTCCACGCAGGCTCCCATGGATTTGGTCAAGACTCCCATTAGCTTGTCCCAGGGATAGCCCATGCTAGAGGACCCCCAGGTGGATCCCCTTGTGGAACCCCCCGTGACTTATGAGCATGTCTCAGTGTGTCCCACTGAAGCGGGTCCCCGTAAGCACTCATGTAAAAGGAGGCACATGGACTCCCCCGAGTCCCTCACAGGAGATACTGACTTAGATGAAGGTGAGGGTTCTCCCAGGTCACCTTTTGAGGATGCCTCCTTTGGAGACATCCTGGAGATCCTCTGCCAGAGGGGAGGTTGGTCAGCCCCAAAACCCTCTACAGATGAATCAGTATTCCTGGAGGCCTTTGGCACAGGCCCATCTACATCCTGGGTGTCCCCTCCTGCGGATCCCTTAGTGGATCTCATTACCACGTGGGCATGGAAGGAGCCTGACACCATAGAGCCAATACCTAAACACCCGGACAGGATTCTCTCTCCTCCCTCAGGCAGACAGGCCTGGTACAAGGAATCCCCGGTGGATGCTATGGTGGTTGCAGCTGCCACCAAGAGAGAACTGTCTCAGGAAAGTTCTTCGGTCCACCCTCCGGGCAAGGAGTCTAGGGCAGTGGATCGATTTGAGAAGCGAGTATTTTCTTCAGCGACGTTTTCTATTCGAACGCTGAATTATTTGGCATACGTCATATGACTTCAGCGAGATCTAGTGACAGAGTTCGCTGTCGCCCCCAGAGTCTTTGTCACCGGAGGACAAGCGGCTGTTCTCAGCAAAAATGTTGAGACTCAAATCTGTATCAAACACTTCCATGTGTCTTCTTTCCCATGCCATGGAAGGAGCAGCTAGGGTGGCTAGGATCGGCGTAGCTATGAGGCGACACGACACGCTTGGCTAAGACTGTGTCAATTCGCGGACCCCTTCAAGGCGTCATTCACAAATGTTCCCTTTGATGGTTCTTCCCTGTTCCGGAAGACAGTATGTGACACCCTGGTCCACAGCGAGAAGGAAGGGAAGACTCTGTCGTCGGAGTCCACTTCTCTAGCCCTCAAAGATCCATTTCTAGGAATCAGAGAGGGCAAAAGAAGATGTGGTTCTGAAAATCTGTTTTCCCAGGACTCTCAGGACAGTTGTCCCCTAGAGGCAGAGGGGGACAAGACAGACACCACCCCAGAGGCAGAGGGGGTCCGAGGATCTTTGGGACTAGGTAGACCTTCTCGGACAGACCCACGCAGCAACCCTGAGGGGTTGCCCAACTGTCCTACACTGGAGACAGTCAGGGAAGATTATCATTGCACCTAATGGCTTGGGAGTCCATTACAGTGGACCATTGGGTGCTCCAAATAATATCCAGAGGCTACTCCATCCCGTTCGTTGCCCCACCCATCCAACCAAAGTGCCTCCTGGATGTTCCACCTGCTTAAAGGGAGGCTGCAGCGTAAGAAATTTCAAAGCTGCTTTGCAATCGAGCCATCAAACCGGTCCCCCCATATCAGTCTGGATTAGGTGTTTGCTCCAGGTTCTTTTTAGTGCCAAAAAAGACTGGAGACTTCAGGCCCATATTGGACCTGTCAGCCCTGAACCTGTAGCCAAGTAGAAATTCCAGATGGTCACCTTGCAGTTCATTCTACCTTACCTCTGAGAATGCGACTGGATGTGTGTGATAGACCTCCAAGACGCTTACTACCATATCAAAATTCGCAGAAGCTCCAGGAGATTCCTTCGCTTCCAGCTGGGAGCCAGTCATCTCCAGTTCAGAGCCCTACCCTTAGGTCTTACGACAGCCACCAGGGTGTTCACCAAGGTTATGGTAGACGTAGCGGCTCAATTGAGGCTTCAGGGAATTCAGGTGTTTCCTTACCTAGACAATTGGCTCCTAGCTGCTGCCAAGAAGCGTCTTCTTTGTATAGCCAGAGACTCCATCTTGCAGCCAACCTAGGGATTACCATCAACATCTCCAAATTCCACTTGAACCCGACACAGACCTTGGAATTTATAGGGGCATGGCTGGACACTCTACAATTGAAAGTCTTTCTAACTCGAGACAGGGTCCAGAGCCTATGGGCCCATGTCTCAGTGATTCTTGGCCCCAGGCCGCCAATGGTGAGCGATGTTCTCCGGGCCCTAGGCTACATGGCCGCAGCAATCTCAATTCTTCCCTGTGCGTGCCTTCACATATGCGGGTGCTTCAGTGGACCCTGGCAGTACAGTGTTCTTGGCTAGACCTCCCAATGGACTATCCTATGTGAATCAGCAGAGCCTGCAAGATGTCTCTTTTCTGGTGGCTCAATTTACCGGAAATCTTGGCAGGGTGACCCTTCATAGCACCCACAGTCCAAGCCACAGTGACCACGGATGCCTCCCAGCTCGGGTGGGGGGGGCTCTATTTGGGGAGGATGGTCCAAGGCACGTGGTCCCAAACCAAGACCAGATTGCATATCAGTGTTCTGGAGATGAGGGCAGTGCTTAGCGTTGCAAGCCTTTCACGCTGTTCTTCCCCCGGGGATGATTGCAGTTCAGTCAGACAACATGTCTGCTGTTTGGTACATCAACAAACAAGGGGGAACCAGATCTTACCCTCTCTGTTGTGAGGCTGAGAGTGTGGGAGCAGCCGATCTCCACCAGTCAGTTTCTGATTGCAACGCACATCCTAGGACACTCCAACATTTTAGCGGACAGACTGAGCCAGGCCATTCTAATGACATATGAGTGATCTCTGCAACAGTCGATAGTGGGGGAGATCTTCCTTGCGTGGGGTCAGCCTTGCTGCGATCTCTTCACATCTCCTTCCAATGCAAAGTGCCGCGGGTTCTTCGCTCTGATCCCCTCACCAAGGGGACTCCCCCAGAGAAGCTCTCGTCCATGCTTGGCCTCCCGGGTTACTGTATGCTTACCCCCCCATTACCTCTCATTCCGAAGTTTCTTCAGAAAGCTTGCTGACTGGGGCGCAAAGTGATTCTCATCGCCCCGTTCTGGCCTCATCCGGTGTGGTTCCCCTTCCTCTGGTCTCATGTTCTAACTCCTCCTCGGATTCTTGATCCTTGCCTGGATCTCATCTGTCATCCCTCGGGCATCTGTCCGCCCGACCTGGACAGCCTCAAGCTGACAGCTTGGTTGCTCCAGTTCCCCTGATTGCTAGGACTCCCGGTCTGTCATCTTCAGTAAAGACTATTCTGGTGGCATCCCACAAAGCTTCCACTAGGAAGGTTTATCGCAGTAAATGGAAACACTTCTCTATTTGGGCTTCTCAGAGGAACCTAGATCCCTTTACAGCCCCGTTTCCTGCAGTGTTGGCGTTTTTGTCCAATATTTTCCAACAAGGGGCTAGTTCCTCCACTATAAAAGTGCAACTGGTGGCCATCTCTAATTTTTATCTTGGCGAAAATATGAATGCTCTGGCTTCTTTGAGACTGTGTAAAACTTTTCTAAAAGGCACCTTTCTTTTATGCCTTCCAGGTAAGGACTCAGTACCTCCTTGGGACCTTACCCTGGTTCTGCAGGTGTTAGTTGCTCCCCCCTTCAAACCAGCAGCATCAGTAGATTTGAAATTCTTATTCTGGAAGACAGCTTTCCTAGTGGCTGTTACTTCGGCCAGCAGAGTTTCTGAGATCCAAGCTTTGTCTGCCGTGCCCCCTTATTTGATCTTTCATAAAGACAGGATCTCGCTCTGCACAAACCCTTCCTTCTTACCAAAAGTTGCCTCTGAATCAAATATTAATCAGACGATTAACCTTCCTATTTTCTTTCCAAATTTTCAGAACAAGGGTGAATATAAACTGTATTTGATAGATGTTCATAGACAACTTCTTTTCTGTTTACATAGAACTAAACCCTTTCATAAGTCTGACCAGTTATTTGTGTCCTTTTCTAGACCCTTTTTGGGCAAAGCCATTTCCAAGGTCTCTTTAGCTAGATGGATTATACAATGTATACTGCAAGTCTATAAGGACAAATGTTTGTCTCCGCCTGGTCCTGTTAAAGCTCATTCTACCAGATCTATGGCAACTTCTGCTGCTTTTTGGTCTAGGGTTTCACTGGATGATATCTGTGCAGCAGTGACCTGGGCAAGGTCACATACATTTATTTCTCATTATAAGTTGGATTTGATCTCTAGAGGGAGAGCATCCTTTGGCTCTGCGGTGCTCTGGAATATCCTTCCATGGGGGCCTACCAGGAGTTTTGGTAGCTGGGGACTCTGTCCCACAGGTTGCAGATAAATGAAGTTAACTACTTCAGATAAAGAAGTTATGTACTCCCCATAACATTCCATCTGAGTAGTTATACTTCATTTTCTGCAACTGTCCCACCCTCCTTCCCCCCGAACCTGTTCTAGGTTAATGATGTTATTGAGTTGCTGATAGTTTGGATAGTGGTAAACACGATCTGAGGGAAGGTAGGAGAATGTGAGGGATTATGGGTAAGGGGAGGAGCTTGGAGCAGATGCTTGGAAAAAGTTGCCGGCTCGGATCCGATATGGATCCAAATACCCACAGGTTGCAGAAAATGAAGTATAACTACTCAGATGGAACGTTATGGTGAGTACATAACTTATTTTCTCACCTCACGCGCGTGCACGCACGCACACACACACACATGAAACACTTTCTTTCCTCCATTAGCAAACTTCCTGCTTTTCCAAGCCACCTCTGTGTCAGGTCCGGAAGACAAAAAGTGTACCACCACAAAACTGTGAACCCTTATGCTCCAAAAAGAGTAGGGGAAGATCCCTGATGCCCTGGACAAATTTCCCATAGTAGTATGAATATCCCCTCAGGCATGCCGCGGTGGTATGGCGGCAGCATTGTTACCTCACAGCAAGAGGTTCTCCCGTTCATTTCTCGGCGTGGCTTGGGAGTGCCTTCTTTGTGGAGTCTGCATGTCCTCCCCGCGGTTGGGTAGCGTTCGAAAGACATGTGTGTGTAAATGGGCGTGCCTTTGAAGGTTGGGCGTCGAGCTGGCACCTTGGTGTTTCGTAAAAATCTACTGCCAATCATCAGCGTACCGGAGTTCCACTGTGGCGACCCTTTACCGGGAAAAAGCCAAAAGACAAACAACAACAGTATGAATATCCCCTCAGGCTTCCCCTGAAAAGAGGCTACTAGTCTAGTAGAACTAATCCAGTCAACAAAGATTAAAAAAAAAAATGGAAGCCCCATCCTTATTTATGAAATTGTAAGGCATCATCAAGATTGAATCATTAAACTTTCCCTTGAGAAAATGAGATGCTGTAGGCTCTTGATACTTCTCAACCCACCTTATCATGCATCAGCATGGGTCCATCACCAAAACTTAGTTGCCTATGTTGCAATCAGGAATGTAACCTCTTAACTTGTGTAAAAGCTCTATTATTTTACTCAGGTTGTATTTTGTATAATTTAGAATAACATTTTAACTAGGTAGGCAATTCTGTACCCTGTTTATCAATATATAGCCAGTCATTATTTGTTGTTGCTCATTTTAACTCCATTTTCCTTGTCTTGTTTGGTTTCATTGTTAATTGGAGTTTACTACTTTGATTTTAATCTCCTTTTGGAAAGCGTCCCTAACCTGTGTGATTGACTGTTTTCCAGGCTGTAATAAATAAGCAAAATTCAAATTATTCCTTTGTCCTTCTGTCTGCTGTAGTGCAGTTCTCCAGAGTCACCCTAGATTTCTGAGCAGTTACTTAGGATTTCTAGGCTCTAGACATGATCTGGAAGGACCTTGTACTAAAATTAGTCTCAGTCAATCCCCATCTCATCTTCTGCAACAGTCCAGACAATATTGGAGGAATTACTGTCCTTTTCTTAGCTCCTTTTACGAAAGTGGTTAACAGAAATTGTACCACAGGGGGAAAGGAGAGGAAATTTTAGATCAGGCTTTTCTTTGTTCCCAAGAAGGGGCTTCTCTATGACTACAGACCATCATTGACTTCAACATATGCATGGATTATGTGAGCTTTCTGTGGTCACCTTTTAGTCAGTTGCTGCTTGTTGCCAGAATTTGCAGAATACTGTCAGTAGAGTTATTGGATGCCTTCTGACATATAAATGTTTGGAAGCAGCACTGGGGCCCTTTAGCCTTTCCTCCTTTTCCAGTGTCTTTACCAGGTGTTTCAGCATGGTCACAGAGCCATTTTATAACACTATGGTCTGCTGAATGTTACTGTCCATTCACTATAATTTTATGCTCAGTACAACATAGACTCTCAAATTGTAATGCTGAGAATTAAGATAAGGTCTAAAAATAATTATGGGTAATAACTCCAGATTAGGGACACATTTTGAAAACTGTTACTGTCTTCCAGAAACTTGGCAAAAATTAAAATTATTTTGCTCGATACATTTTTGAATCTAAATTGTCAGTAATTTCAGTGTTCAACCTGTTTTGAAGTCCCAGTTTTAATACTAAATGGAAAACACCGAAAATAGAGCCAGGGGGTCTGTAGTTAAAAGGGGCAATGATGCTTTTGTATGGTTTGTGCAAGGGGAATGTAAAATACTATTCAGTTATTAAGTTATCCAGTCAAATTCTTAAGCAGCACTACAGTTTAATTTAGTTTTTGAAAACTTTTTTTCTTTTAGTTCAATTACTTGTCCCTGTTATGTACTACATGCAACATCACCACATTTGTTGAAGGGTTGCAGTGGCAGCATTTACTGCCAGCTGCTTTCCGTGTACCATGTTTATCATAGCTGTGACCTTCCTGCTGCCTAGCTGTATTTTCTTACAGTAGCAACCATTGACCACTGCCATTTCATGCAATATGAGTACTGTACATGCAGCCTTCCTGCAGCCCAGCATTGAGAGTTGCAGCAGTGGCTCAGCATCATCACGTGGAAGATGGTGCGATTCGGACAAAAACAAGCATCACGGCACTAACACCTACCCTGAGCAGTACGTCTGACTCCACCTTATCCACCAGTTTGTTTCTAAGCAGTTATGCTATAACATGAAACAGCTTTTTCGATAATGTTTTCAGTGTTTATTCCAATGCTGGTAATCCACATTTCCTTTCCCAGAATGGGCAGACTGCATAATGAGCAAATACTGTTAGTATGTCTGTTCTCATCCCATACAATATAGGTATGAACATGAACTTAGGGTTCCTGTCAGAAGCAATGAGACCTGAGCTCACATGTCTTGACAATTCAAAAAATAAACAGTAATTCAGATAAAATAATGAAATCCAAAACCCTGTTACACTTTTAAAGCATTTCTGCAGATAGGCTTCACCCTCTGCACTCCCAGAAGCCCCCTGCTACTTATATTTACTAACTCCCAAGATCTCTGTACCTCAGAGTAGAGGGAACAAATACAATGATGTATCACAATCTCAGGCTTAACATGTATAACCCTCACATTTGTGATTTACGTTCTGCAGTTATGAGGATCACAGTTTCCATTGTTGGAACTTCAACAGGCATCCAAAATTAGTTATGTTACCGAAGTTCTACAGCTCTTGAACCTGAACTTATTTGCCTGAGCCTAATCGTGCATGATGTCTGGGTGGGTGTACAAGTGAACTGGAAGCTTCAGTCATTGCTGTGAAGAGTGTAAAATAGGCTGAGATCTTTGATCAAAGCCAAGCTATGGGGGGATGGGGCAAGGGGGGGTCTTATCAGAGCCAGAGTGAGTGAGTGTGTATGCTGTGAGGTTGGATGTAAGGGTAGATTGAAGGCTTGTATCACTCTAGGGATGCAAGTAGAAGTTGAGAAGACTCTTTTATTGCAAGCACATTTGTAAGAGATTTCACTCACTGTTAGGATGGTAAGGAGGATATGCTGGGGGCTGTAGTTGATACAGAATAACATATGGGAGATGGGCTTCAGTCTTTATTTTGATAGCGAAGGGATCTTAATGGTCTCAGCACAGTGTTTGACATGCTGATTTTTCTGTCATGCTTTGCCAACAGCTGGACATAAACTGAAATTAAATCAGTTGCTCTAAGGAATTGCCTCTGTTGCGAGGTATAGTTAGGACACCCAAGACATGGTAGAACGGTTAAGCTGTTTACCACGCAGACAAGTGGTACAGGGTTTGAGTCTCACCAAGGGAAATTAGCTAGGCTAAAAATGGTTCACAAGGCCCCCTAGCCTTGCACTTGCCAATGAATCTGTAAGAGGGAGGTTTGCTGTGTGTGTGTAAGAGTTTGTTAAATCCAAGTCTAGATCATTATGAACCACGGATAAAGACTGCTGTGGAGTTTGATGCCATATAATTCAAGAGTACAGAAAATGATTTTATGGACAAAGCAGAATCCAGGTAATTCAAGAGTACAGAAAATGATTTAATGGACAGAGCCAAATAACAGCAGTGGTATAGCAGAAATTCTCTTTCAACTTGTCCTTTATGAGAATACAAACATCTATGTAAGTGAGTAGTATAATAGATATGTTTTGAGTGCCTCAGCTTGCCTTTAAAGCAAATGAGGAAGCTGTAGTTTATGCAATCAGTAGCCAGATGAATGAATGGATCAAATGGCCATTTACAAGTTCAGTTCAAGCCAAATGCAGTTGCATATGTAACATAATCTGTAAAGAATTCCTCCATGAAATTAGGTTGATTCTATACAGTGAACAGAATGTGGTGAAGCTATTCAAATTGTATTTATGAACTGAATTAACAAAATAATGAATGGAATTCTTTTCAGGGCATAATGCAGTGAGGAATTTGTCAGTCTGGGAGGATCTCGGAGCAAATCCATTATTTTTGCTGTTTGAGAGAAGCCAATTGAGGTGATTTGGATATCTAGTGCAGAGGTCGCCTGCCTTATAGGTTGTACCATGTAGAACCTAATGGGAGGAGGCTCTTGGGCAGAACCAAAGCTTTCTGGAAAGATTCTCTTTCTAAACTTGCCTGAGAATGTTTGGGGATCCTCTAGGATGAGCTGGAAGTTGTTGCTTAGGATACTGAATTCTAGTCAGCCCTTTTAAGTTTGCTTCTACCAAAACCCTTTCCCCAAGACAAAGTGAATGGCGAGATGGATGAATTTGTGCTGAAGAGTTATCAGTATGATTTTCCTAGTATGTCCTACAGCTAAATTAATATGGTTGATTGTCATACTTCGTATCCCATACAGGTAATCACAAGCACAGGTAGTATTAGCATTCACTGGACTTTGGTGATTAATCTGTAGCTTATGTTTGCAGTTTTTTCAGTAGATGTCTGTAGCTTTTACCTTGACACTATTCCCAAGAGACTGTTTACAGGTAGGGTTTAACTCCATAGAACACCCTCCGAGCATGGAGGCTCACTCACTTCCTTACAAGACACGGTGTGCTGCTAACTATGCAGGTACTTGACTGGAATGCCCCTTCAGCAGTGAGGTATGCTTGACTGGCACTCTATTAAACTTAATCACATTACAGAATGCAGTGTATTCAGTGGCATAATTAAGCAATTTGAATGTATAAAACATTATTTAATTAAACAAGAAAAGTGAATTGTCACTTTAGCTGTTCTTGTAAATCCATTTTAACACATTTAAGCTACTTTTCAGAGGAGCAGCACTTGATGCTCAGTAGCTCCCAGCACTGAAGTATTTCAAACCTCATTAGCTGCAGTGCTGGTGGCTTGAATGAATTAAAGGCATTAGGATCATCCATGCAACTTAAATCTGGGGACGTTTGCTTTCACATTTTAGGTCTTAGCTTAAAGAGGCTTATTTTTTGAGATTACACCTTGGTAAGACCTGCTTCATCATATTATGACCTTGGCAAGTGTTGGGATTCCATTAGAGGTAGCTTATTATGGGGTGGGGGGCAGGGGTCATCAGACTACTTTGCAGGACAGAGTACTGAAGAGCAGTGCACTTACTGATGATGTATCCATTTGATTATTTTAGAGTAATGCAGTAGGACAAGTTATTGCTGATTTTTTTAAAGAATTCATGATTCTTACTTTATTCTTCTTTCCAGAAACTTGTAGGTGGGTAGAACAGGAAACAAATGATGTTAAAAATTAAATGGGATGAAAAGGAAATTTCATGCTGCAGTCTGTAACTTAAGCTCATTGTAGTGAATTAAACTAAATTTCATAAAGAATTCCATGCCACCCTCTGTAAATTAAGTTCATTATATTATGCTAAACTTAAGTTTTTATTCATTGTAGGCGTATTCACATAACGAAGGCCACACTGATGTACCTGAATGATGATTATGAGGTGGAGTCGGGGCATGGTGGAGAGCGGAATGCTTACCTGAAGGAGAACAACATTGAGACATTCCTGATAGTGGGCTGCACTCAGAAAAGGGTAGGTGTCATGTGCTTCTGCATTTTGGATTCATAATCCCTTGTTAGGTATAGGAAATGTTGTAAGCCAGTATCCCACATTACTTGAAATTTAGGAAGCATTCATCTTAGGAATATAACCACATTTTGTTAGGAGTGATGAGGAATAGTGATGTCTTCATGGCACTTTTATGTATGCTGCCTGAAACTGTATGAAGGTTTTGTTAGTAGCAAACTGTAACAGTCTAATACCAGTGCAACAATCTAATACAATTGCAACTAACTTAATCGCAGCTTATTCTTTGTAATAATTGTTTCTCTATTCATTGATGGCAGAAAGATGAGAAAGCTATGATGGCAAAGCTGCAAAGAACGCGTGCAAACTCAAATGATGCATTAGTGCCTCGATGGGTTGTCCCTCCCCGTTCCTTAGCACGGACAAAGGATTCTAAAGCTTTCCGACAGATGGTGAGTTTGCCTTCTCTTTCTTTATGAATCTCTATAAGTATGTATGTAGCTCTATAAGTATGTATGTATGTGTTATTTTTCATTTTTGGAACCACGTCATCCTTTTGCCACATTTTCCTTATCAGCATATCTTTCCAGGGCTTAACCAGTCTGAGTCCCTACTATTCAGAAAAGGGCCACAGGTGAGAGATCAAATTCAGACTCAACATACCTAGAAAAGTAGTCAGCGTGGATGTAAACCATGTGACATCTGTAAGTAGTCTTTCTGCTGTTTGTGCACCCTCCTCCTACAGCCATTGAAATAATACACATGCAGCCCCCATTCTCAATGTTGTACACAGCGCTGTGCCATGGATGCATAGTATTGTAGTCACATAGGGCTGAAATGAGTTGGAAACCTCCTGCTACATTTCAAGGTTGTTTAGACCTTTCCTTGTTATTCAATCCTGCATGGAGATGTTTGCACATTGTTTATTTATTTGTTTAACATTTGTTGACTGGGAAAGTCCAACTAGGACAGAGCCTATTTTCAGCGGAGGCCCAAGGAGAAACATTCCAGACACATGTCTTTGGAAATGATGAAGCAGGTAACTAAAAATGCCAAGATGAGAGTTCTGCTCCTTGAATGTTTACTAAGATTGCATCCCCCAGAATGGCCATCTGACACTAGTCTTTTGTCTCTGGTTCTGGCAGGTTGGTTAAATGCTGTTCTGTTAATGCCAGTGAACCAGTAAACCATGGACAGCCAGAAGCATTTCTTCCCTACATGGTCTTGTCCTGCTGTAAATGCAGTACTACATCTTCCATGCTCATAGATGCAGATTTTATTTATTTATTATATTTTTTTAGTCATTGCTCCTATGTCATTCCCAAGACATGTATCTAGCTCGTATCATGCAGTACAGATAATGACAGGTGTCGTTACTTGCATGACTGTTGCTTAGTCAGAGCTCACTGGCATTTTTCTCTGGCTTTTCTGGAAGAAAATAATTTATCTGTTTTGGAATGGAGCTATACGGCAGCTTTATTTAGTAACCCCCCCACCCAAAGTACCTTCCAGCTGTCACTACCAGGAAGTATTGTCAAGACCTCCTTACTAGCTTTTCAGATTAAAAGCAGTCAATTAGATCTTTTTCTTCCAATGGTGGGAGTGTTTGAGCCCCCTTTTCTGCTTGTAGGTCCATGCTGCCTAAGCAATCCTTTATCCCTGTAGCTGCTATGTAACTGTTTCTCCAGCTCCTAATGATTGATGGCCTGCCAACCAGTATCATGTGGCTAAAGTGGTTAATGCCTTGTTTTTAAATCAGACCATTCATCTTCCTTCATTTCCCCCCCGTCAGAATAGCAGTGAGAGGGATCTACATTATTTGGATTTGCAAAGACAGCTCAGATATTATTTAGATAAGACTAAAGATATTAGGAAATCTGAGCACCTTTTTATCTTTTTTCATGTCAAGAAATTGGGTGTAGCTGTTTCTAAGTAAACCGTTTCTTTTTTTTTTTCAGATTCAATATTTTTTTTTTTTTGAGAATTCATTAATTACACTATGATTCAAAACGTACTTGAGTATATTTCATATATTTATCTACACTAAACTTATTAACTGTTTACACTATATACCTAATATGCATACCATGCAGATAAGTAAATAAGCAAACCATTTCCTCTTGGATTTATAAAGCCATTTTTTTTGTTCTTTTCATGGCAAGCAGCTTCCTGTTTTTGTTTGTGCTAATTCTTCCAGGGCAGTGGTCTCTTCTGGAGCTGTTTTTTTCAAGGTTGTTAATGATAGATCCATTATGAGAGCACATACATGATCTTTTGAGCATACTTTTGCTAAACACTACAAGATGGATATCGTTGCCAGAGCCAGAGCTGGGTTTGCCAGGTCCAGCCTCCATGTATTTTTGGAGGGGCCTTCTGTTGCTTCCTCCTCCATCTCCCAACTTCCCCAGTAGTTTTAGTACCCTCAGTCTTGTAAGGAATACTGCAACAGTGATAAGGGCATAGTACAGTTGTGTAAGATTTTACCATAACAGTAAGTGTACTTTTCAGTGTTGTTGTATGCCATCCCTCCTTCCATTCCCCATTCATTTTTTTTTATTTGCCATCTGACTGAGGGGCCTTTCTTTCTCCTCTTTCTGGATGTACATGTAATCTCCTTTCTCTTTCTCCTGGGATGCTGTAGTTCTTCTGGAGCAATTCTGCGGATTTTGTGCTTCTATGTCACTTAGGATTTTGTGCTTCTATGTCACTTATGTACCTTATATCTCAGATGTAGGACATACAGCTGACATATGGTGCTTGGAAGGGCCCATGGCTTTGATATATAGCGGCCAGATGTACAGCCGTCCACAGCAGGATATCCCTCTTCTAAAGAATACTGCAACAGTGAAAAGTAGGACATCTACTGTTATGGTAAGATTTTTCACAACTGTATTTTATTTAGACTATGTGACACAATGCTGCAGGAAGAGATGATGTCTTTCTTCTATTTGTATGTTGCAGTATTCTTAACATGGGGGAAACATTGCCAAAGGCGGTCCCAACATTCGGCCAGTGTGCACAAGCCTTTAATTACTGCAGGGTATGTGGGACATTGCACGTAGGCCATAAAAGTGACATCTGCATGTACCATCCTCAGAACTTCTCTGCCACCAGTCCGAACGCCATCTACGATCATCGGTCTGCTAGCCCGAGTGGTTTGCTAGTTATAAGAGATTCAGATAAGTGCTCCATTTTTTTTTTTTTTTTAAATATTTGCTACTGCCTTTTTGCTTTGAAGTTTACATTTATTTATTTATTTATTTTACATTCGTTGACCAGGAGAGGCCAACTGGATTACAAGTCCATTTTCAGTGGAGGCCCAGGGAGAAAAGCTCCAAGAGAAAAATTTTTTACAAAACATAGTTTTAAGGACAGACTTTTGACATACAATTTCAATAGAAGAGACTTTGACATACGTATCAACCATCAGACAGGATACGTTCATTCTCTACAATATAATATTACATTTTAGAAAATATTCCTAAGTTTAGGATTCCTGTGATAGATTTACTATCAGAGTAAAAGCAGAGAGATGTAGAATAAGGCTCCGAGAGAGCAGATGATGCTCGCTATAGTTGAGAAGGATAACGGATTGATTTACTATATGTCTTCACCTGGTTTTAGTTGAGAAGGATAACACATTGATTTACAATATGTCTTCTCCTGGTTTTAGTTGCTTTTGGAAAGCACAACATTGCTGGGGTCGTTTTCCCTAACTTCTGGAGAGATGGGATGAGCAGTAGATTAACAGTACTAAGTGGGTACAGTACTATGATTGGTTGGCTTAGCAGAGTTACTTAAGTTAGGTGAATTAGCCATGAAGGATACAGGAGCACAGTCAATTTATTCAAAAAGTGAGTTTTAACAGGTTTCTTGAACTGTGATGGGGATTTGTTGTCAGTTATGTGGGCAGGAAGGGAGTTCCAGGTTTTTGCTATACAGTGGCTGTAGACAGACTTACCCGCTTCATTGTTATATTTGGTTACTTTGAGGAAGTTTTGTGTACTAGACCTCATGGGCCTGGTGGTTGTATAGGGTTGCAAAAGATTTTGTAGGGCTGGGGTGTTTTCAGAGTTATGTATTATTTTGTGAGCTAGTGATAGTTGATTGAGTTGAAGTAGTAGTGGTAGTTCTCACCAATTGAGTTTTTTAGACATTCACAGTGATGTGTTCTGATCGGAGAGGTTGTAGCGAATTTGGCTATCTTATTATAACAACTATCAAGTTTGTTTAGGTCGGATTTGCGGAGATTTGTAAGCATGGGGGAGACATGAAGTAGGGTGGATAGTAGGTGAGTCCTCGCTATTGTAGTTTTGGAGTGGTCAGTGAGTAATTTTTTTATTGCGGTACAGTAGGCCAAGTTTTTTATGTTCTTTTTTTATGGTTATAGAAATATGTAGGTCAAATCTAAGTTGATCTATTTCAACCCCTAAGAGTTTGGTATGATTTGTGGGGGGTGATTGTGGTCTTGTTAAAGGAGGAGATGAAAGAATCTGTGGGAGCTAAAGAGTACTAGCTTTGTTTTACTTGGGTTCAGAATGAGCCTTTGGTTTGTAATCCAAGTTTCTGCTAGGGAAAAGCATCATTGTGTTAGGGAGTGAAGGATGTCAATTGATTTGGCTGCGCATATTATGGTGGTATCATCTGCATATTGCACTATTGAGGCTTTAGGAATACAGTTTGGGAGCTGATTGGTGAAGAGGGTAAAAAGAAGTGGCCCCAGGATGGAGCCTTGGGGTACTCCTAGGGAGACTGGTAGGGAGGGGGGAGAGTTGGTTTTGCCACATAACAGCTTGTTTCCTTCCCTCTAGGTAGTTTTTGAACCAGGAGATGGCAGGATGGTGGTAAGGTTTAGAGTTGCTAGTGAAAGAAGGAGTTTATTGTGTTTAACTCTATCGAATGCTTTGGACAAGTCAAGGAAGGTGGCAGATACAAGGAGTCCGTTATTTCTGAGAGTATTAACAATGTTGGTGAATTCTGTTACTGCGATGGTGGTGCTATGGAAGGGTCTAAAGCCATGTTGTTGTGTTGCTATTAGATTATTTTCTAGGAGATATTTCATTAGTTGCTTGTGTATTAACCTCTCTAAAATTTTAGATAAAGGGGGTTGTATGGCTATAGGGCGGTAGTTAATGAGTTCCAGGGAGGTTGCCCCATAATGTAGAGGGATGGTATGTGATATTTTCCATAGCTTGGGTACTATACACTCTGAGATGGATCCGTTAATTAGGATGGAGAGGAAAGACAGCTACATAGGGTCTTAGGGACAAAAAGCTTTACATGTCATCCAAAAAGGGCAAATGCCAGTGTGGAAGACAATTCCACATAAAGACCGTCACGATCAGTGTCCCTTCTGTTTAGGGCCTAACCACGACCATAAGTCTTGCCCCATCTGTGAAGCTTTTGTCCCTAAGACCCTACGTAGCTGTCTTTCCTCTCTTAATATTTATCTTGAGAATCAGAGATTGAAAAGATTAGTGCACAAAGTTATGGAGGGTATGTCGGAGCCTTCTGCTGAGCTTGCTATGAAGAAGGCTAAGAAAATTGGGCCTGAAGCTTCATCTGTGCTTCCTCTTTTGGATGTCTCTCTTGAGGCTGATGAAGGCCTGAACATCCTTCTGGATATCAGCTCGGATTCCAAGACGGGTACCACATTGGAAGCTGCAAGGGATCCTGCCAGTGGCACATCCTCTGAGGCTTTGCAGACATCTGCTTTGGATGGACAGGGGGAACCGAGGCTCATAGTTTCAGGAGGCCCTGGAGGTATTCAGCAAATTTTAGTAAGGGAGGACATCCTGACTGTCATTGAATGTAGGCCTACATCGGGTTCCTCCACCTTTCACAGGGCTGATTATCCTCTTATAAAGGAGAAAATCAGGCATGTTTCTGGTCCTCAGGACCTACTTGCTGATTGGCAAACTTTTACACAAGGCTTATTCAATGTCTTTATGGCTCTTAAACCTTCCTCAGAGGTATCTCTTCCTATCTCTCCTTTAGCTTCTTCACCCCAGAAAAGAATCAGAATACAGGCTTCTTCTGAAGAGGAGGATTCCTTAGAGGGTGAATCCTTGGCCTACTCTGCTCTGATTACTTACCCCTTAGAGTATGCCTCCCATGAGGAAGAGTCTAACGGAAGTGTCTGTTGGAGAAGATATCACTTTTGGGGAGACTATTGCCAGGATGGAGGAGTATTTTAAGTGGGATTGCTCTCAGGTTTCTGAGGTGCAGAAAAGATACTATGCCTTGCTTCAGATGGATTATCCCTCTCCTCCTTCTGTGCCTCCAGTTTTACCAGCTTTTCTTGCTGCCTTATCATCTACATCAAAGGCTCCAGGCTCTCAACCCCCTGCCCTTAAAAGGCCAGATATGTCCTATAAAGTTCCAGAGGACTGTACATTTCTATACAAGATCAGTCAGGAGATCCAGTTACTGTTTCTTTGGCTGCTGATAAACTTTCTAAACGTTTGCCAACCACTTTTCTTTTCACTTCAGACAAAGAGAGTAATACCATATAAATGTTGGGGAAAAAGGTTTATAGCTCGGCCACCCTAGCTTTCCATGCTGTCAGTTACCAAACCCATATGACCAAGTATGCTTTGGCTCTCCTTTCATGGGCTACTCAGCTTTTCTCTGACCTTCCAGATTCAGAAGTTAAGTCACAGCTTTCATCAGTGCTGGGGGCTTCTTCCCAGGTAACACTCCACTCTATTAAATGCAGCTGAAGCATCTGCTAGAGTGGCTGCATCTGGCTCTGTTTTGAGGGGATACTCTTGGCTGAGGCTTCAGATAATTCCAGATGACATTAAGGCTAAATTACTAGGTACTCCCTTAGATAATAAGGCTTTGTTTGGGGCTGTAGCAGCAGATTTGTTCAAGTCTTTGCAGGAGAAAGGTAAAGAATTACAGGACCTAAAACACATTTTTGTGTGTCTGGTTCCTAAATTCCAAATGAATTACCCAGCTAAAGCTCCTTTTGTTAGGAAACAATCTTCAAAACCTTCTCAGCCTGCTCCTGCCTGAAAACAGCCTTTTCCAGACAAGCCAGGTAGTCTGTGACTACCAACCATTTCTTAGCCAATTTCCTCTCTCTGTGTGTCCTTCCCTGTCCCTTGTAGTCTGGGAGCATATAATTCAAGACTCACGGGTCCTTTCCGTTATCCACAATGGGTATTTCCTAGTGTGGAAAACTCTTCCATCTTTCATGGGCATTCCGCAACCACCTAGAGAGCAACTGCAATTCTTTCCAAAGGTGCTGCAGGTACTGAAATCCCAGGGAGCTATTCAAGAAGTTCCACTGCACCAAAGAGGAAGACGTTTCTACTCTAGGATATTCCTGGCTCCCAGAAAAGATGGTCCTTGGAGACCCATTCTAGATGTTTACACCTCAACACCTTCCTTTCTCTGCATACCTTGTTTCCCCTCATCCTTCCACAAGCCTTTATGGTCTCCTTGGACATCAAGGATGCCTATCCTTCACATTCCCATTCATTCCCTATTCAGGAATTTTTTGCATTTTTTTCTGTTGCTTCATCACATTTTCAGTTTTCTGCTTTGCCCTTTGGTCTCTCTGTGGCACCAACAGTATTTACAAAATGTTTGACTCCTGTGATTGCTTGTTGCAGACTCCAGGGTATACAGATCTTTCCAAATATGGACAATCTCCTGCTCCAGGCACTCCTTCCAGAGACCTTACAACAGAATCTCCTTTTCACTACTTCCCTTCTGCAAAGACTGGGTTTCACAATAAACTTCCAAAAATCTTTCATTACCCCTTCACAGGACCACATCTTCCTGGGGTGCAGAATCCAGACAGATCAGATGTTGGCCTCCCTGCCTCCTTAGAAAGTTCTGCCTTTAACCAATTTCTTCCAAGACCTTCTCCCTCTGCAGTCTCTTACAGCCAGTGAGTTTCTCTGCCTTATAGGGTTCATGGCATCCACCATTCCCATATTACTTCTGGCCAAATTTTACATGAGGAAATTTCAGTGGTGCCTCAGATCATTTTGGAGCCAACATGCACACCCACTTGACTTTGCCCCTCTTCTTCCTTGTGTGAAGAAGGAACCTCTGTGGTGGATTCAGCAGGTTTCCCTGAACCTGGGCCTTCTTCTGCATCCTCCTCTTCCAATCCAAGAGGAGTTCACAGACTCCTCAGATGTGGATTGGGGGGGGGGGGGTAGCCTTTGCATCCTGGAATGTTCAAAGTCTTTGGACCCCTTCTGAAAGGAAGGAGCATATAAACATAAACAAGATGGGAGCCCTGCTGTTGGCCCTACAGACTTTTCACTCTCTTTTTTGTCCAGGTCCTCTAAAGCTGTTTACAGACAACACCACAGTTGTATGTAAACAAATGGGGGGGGGGACAAAATCATACCTTCTATACAGGCTAGCCCTCATGGCATGGGAACTGACAACTCAGTACCATGTCACCCTTCAGGCAGTGTGCATCTCCTCCAATCAGAATGTAGTGGCAGGTCCATGATTCAGTCCCACAAATGGATGCTTCACAGGAATGTGTTTCTGGACATTCTCCACCAGTGGGGTATTCCTTAAGTAGATCTCTTTGCCTTCTCTTTGAACAGGCAACTTCCGAAATTTTATGCCACAGTTCCAGAACCTCTGGTGTGGAAAGTAGACAGCCTTTCTTTCTCATGGAAGAGGAAGTTTCTCTATGCATTCCCCCTTCCCTGTTATTCAGAAAGTTGTGCTGAATATTCAGCAGGACAAGCCAAAAGTCTTGTTGGTGACTCCCATTTGGCCAAACAACATTGGTTCCCTCTTCTTCTTTATTCAGCCAAGGGCAGCCATCGCAAGTTACCTCACAAGGTGGATCTTCTCACACAAGACAAGGGATCTCTCATACACCCATGCCTGTCAACTCTACATCTGACACTGTGGGTGATAGGCTTTTGATTCCTTTCAGGCACCTCTTTACATAGGACGTACTTGGGGTTCTGCAGGAGGCCAGAAATCCCAATACTAGAAAATCCTACTTATCCAAATGGAAGAGGTTATACATTTGGTGTCTTTCTCTTAAACTGGACCCACGTTCTGTGGATGTCCATTTGTTTTTTTCTTACTTCTGTGAACTGCTGAAGCCAGCATTGGCTTATTCCTCAGTAAAAGCTCATCTATCACCCATTTCTGCTTGTCTGCCTTTGTCTCCTCCTTTGGTCTCTAACTTAGAGGTTAATCTCTTCCTGAAAGGCATCCTTCACATCAGACCTCTCAGGAAGCTTGTTCCTACTCCTTAGGATCTCAGTTTTGTCTTGGAAAAACTCAGTGTGGCTCCATTTGAACCTGTAGCTACAGCTACCCTGCAACACTGTACTCTGAAGACTGTACTATTACTGGCCATCACTTTATCCAGGAGGGTGTCCTAACTTCAAGCCTCAATGGCTTCTCCCTCCCTTCCTGTTTTTACGTAAGGATAAGGCTTCTTTACGTACTAACACTTCTTTTACACCCAAGGCTGTGAATGAGTTGTTAGTTAACCAATCTGTTCATTTGCCCACTTTTTTCCCCTCAACACAATCATCTAGTGAGAGAAGTCGACACACCTTGGATGTGCAAAGATAACTCAGAGTTTACTTGGATAAAACTAAGGCTGTCAGGAAATCTGATCAGGTTTTGTTTTTTTTTTCATCCCTGGGCTCTGGGAATGCCTGTTTCCAAGCAGACCATTTTCACTTGGATTTCTAAGGCTATTTCCTTTTGTTATATTTTTCATGGTAAGAGCCTTTCTACTCCTGTTAAGGCTCACTCTACGAGAACTGTGGCTTCTTCAGGTGCTTTTTTCAAAGGTTTAGATAACTCCATCTTGGAAGCAGCTACTTGGTCATCTGTTCATACCTTCACTAAACATTATAAACTGGATGGCATCTCCAAATATAGGGCTGGCTTTGCTAGAGCCATTCTCCATGGCTTTTTAGAAAGTGCCACTGCCCCTTCCCAGTCCCTTTTTTCTTCATGAGCTTTGGTACTCCCCCTCATGTTACGAATACTGCAACATAAGAATAGAAGGACATAGAACAGTTGTGGAAAATCTTACCATAACCATAGATGTCGTCCTGTTCTGTGTTGCAGTATTCTATCCCTCTCACCTTTCTCCTGTTTTTTGTCCTTTTCCCTGGTTGAATGGTTACCTCCTTTTTTCCTTAGGCTGGTGTTCTTACTGGGGAATTCAGTTCTGAGAGTGGTACATGCGGACATCGCTTTCTAACACATGTATTATGTTTAAATTGTTAGGTTTACTCAAGGGGCTCAAGATTGGTGCAGTTGTATATTTACAGTGTTGAATTCCCATGCTTTTAAAACTAGGAGTGATGATGATACCTTGAGTGGGTAGGTTTTAGTAGAACTGGGGCTGTATATTTTTTTTTTTACTTTATCTTTGGCAGCTACCATTTTTGATTGGTTACAATGAGATTGTGTTGTGAAAAGTTGTTTGGAATTCATGTATTTTGTAGTGAAGCTCTTTAATGAAATTTTGAAATGTAGCCAAGTGAACTGAGATGCTGGATTATAGGTGGTAAAAGCACTTAAGCAATGGGGGTTGATGATGTAAAAGAAGTGCCCTATGCTGTAGGAAGCAACGATATGGAGAAGATAGAGGAGTTTTCTTAGTATGTCTTTGGTTGATGTTTCAGTGTGGCACAGAATAAATGATGGTAAAAGTTTGCATAAGCTTAATTGGGTCCATTGTGGTATCAGGATGACAGCTTGAAGAGATTCATTAGTTTGTTTTAAAATATGGTATTGATCGAATATTTAGCTTCTGTTGATGATAGCACTTTTGTTTGATTTCACCTTGCTTCCCACTTTTGTGAGATCCCAAGAGATCTATAGTACTAGGGGATGTCAGTAGGATAACTTTAGGTTACTACTAAAAAGCAATAGTGTTTGTACTGCTTAGATCAGTTACTGTGCAGGAGTGGAAACAAGGTCGGGGTGTCTCAGTCTTCAGCCAGAAGAGAATCACATAGATTTGTAGTTGATTACTTGGATAATGACTCAGGGAGGTCTTCTGAAGCCTAGCCATGCTTCCCAAAATGAGAATCAAACCTTATACTTTGGGTCTGTGAAGTAAACACCTTAATCATTAGGCTAACCCTCTACATCAAGGCTGGTGTAATGCAGCATGATGCACTAGAAGGTCCCATACCACATGTTAGATAGCTGTAGAACTCCTGTGACCCAAGAAAGACACAACACCTATCTACAGGAACTAGAATCACTATGTATTAAACCCAGTACTACTTTTCTAGGTGATCTAAACTCTCCAGATGTACACCGGGAACCTAGACCACCACCACAAGTGCACAAGCACAGAGATTCCTAAACTTTGTCAATGCAAATGCCCTAGAAGAATTTAGAGTACCCACCTGGGGGAAGGGCATCTTTGTTCTTGTTCTTACTGATATGGGGGCATCTTGCACCATGTTTTATATTTATTTCTCACTTGTTAGATTTGACCATAAATCTGCCTCTTTCAAAATAAAATTGAAACCAGAAACCCTTTCCACTCAAGGGGTACCTTTAGAAATTTCTGTAAGACAGACTATCAACTCCTAAGTGATACATTTTCAAGCTTCAAATCCCCACAGAACCCATTTAAATCCACAAAATATGTGGAAACATACACCACCACACTGTACCAGCATGTAACCAGCTGCATAAATGCAGCTGTACCCTGTAAGAACAAGCACAGGGCAAACTTCAGAAACAAACCCACATGGTAGAATCATAATATTGACGAGCTTAACAATAAACGGAGGAGAATTTTGACTAAAAGTAAGAAGAGTATGGACTTCCAAGATGGCTGCACACTGATCAGCAGCTTCATTTCAGCTCTCCCAGTGTGAAAAAAAAGAAACTGAGAAATAAGAGCCAGTGATATTTGCTTGAGTGAAATTCAGTTACTGGTTAGAATGTACACTGCCTGGATATCTGCAAAGAAGAAGATGAGAGAGCCTGAAAGAAAATCAAACAGGAAAGGTGAACAGAAAGCTGTCTGGAAAGAATCCTGCAGCTTTTTTTTTTTTTTTTTTTAGCAAAAGCAAGCTTCAGCATTGGTACAAGAGATGTCTTCCAGTAATTTAGAGGAAAAAAAAAATCATGTGTACTCAGAGGTAATTAAAGTAAATGAAACATTGAAGGAGTATATCAACTAAAATAAAAAAAGGGTGGAAAAACAGAAGAAGCTTTAACTAACCATTCAGATGAACTGATAAAAGTGAAAAAATCTGAGGTTTAAATGAAGAAAAGTTTGACAGTATGAAACTTCTCAAGAAGAGCTGTTTCAAAAATTGGTAGAGTTAGAAGACAGCACACAAAGAAAACCTGAGATTTTTTGCTGTACCAGAGAAACTGGAAGGAACAGACTGTATTATTGTTCTGGAAGCGCAAATAAGCAACTGGACTGCTATTCCATAGCAGGACTTCTTAATTGAAAGGGAACATCAATTGTATGCTACAAACCTGGCCATGAGAAAGCAGCCAAGACCTGTATTAGTAAAGATTCAATCATACCAGCAAAATAATCCTGACAAAACTATGGAAAAGGGAAGGGAAAAGTATTAAAAATTGAAGACAGCAGTGTGTTTGTGGAAAATGATTATTCACTCTCCACCAGGCAGAAGAGAAGCAAATTTATCCCAGGAAACAAGAATGTTGTGAGGCAGGTATGAGATTCAAGCTGCTATATTCAGCTGTTTTCAGAATATTTTATTCCTGGAGGATCATTGTTTGATGCAGAACAGGCTAAGGAGGAAATAAAAAAAGTTTATCCAACTAAAAGTGAGCCAACAAACCGAAGACTCTCCTTCTCATTCTTCTAGCAATAAAGCTTATAGAAAGGCTTTGCCAGTGAATCCTTTTCCAGTGTTCCAAAGGAAAATGCTTGAGAGAGAGAAAAGAAACACAGGAGCTGTCAAGAAGAATCAGGAGCACCTTAGACTTGAACCAGAGTCTGGCATTGGAAGGAGGAGATGAACAGGAAGAAGACAAGCAGCACTTGAAATTAGTGACTAAATGGAAGGATATAAAGCATCAGTCACATTTTTGAAATATAGATTCACAAGAAAATGTGTCTGAAAGAGACTGTACTTTGGCTGATTTTGTTAAACTTGTGGTTGGACTGTAAAACATATACCCCCTTTATGTTATTAATGTTTAGAAGGACACTAAAAGTCAAATACCACAATTTTTTTCTTACTAGTTTGTATATAAAACATTTCATGATATAAACACATCCAATTCATCTTTCAGATCACATGCACAGAATAAATAAATAGAAATGCAGAGTAATGAAGCAAGAATGAGACACTGATGCTTAGAGGAATTTAAGGAATGTGTAGTTTACTTTTTTCTATAATCCTTAGGGAAGATATAAATATTTTCAGAAGTTATAGCTAGTTAGTGGGATAAAATGAAAACTGAGTTTAAAAAAAGGATAGAAATAAAAGAAAGCTATGTTTAAAAGTAATAGGAATTACTTAAGAGGGGCTGACAAAGTTTAAATATTGCAGAATAATGGGAATCTCACAGAACAAGAGACACAAATGCAGACGTCTAAAGAGAAAATAATGTAATATCTGGATAATATACATGAGTTTACAAAGATTGCTGTTAAGCAGCTATTGTTTGATAACTCCAGAGCATAAAAACTTTTAGCACAATGACTTAAGCAACAGGAAGTAGAAAGGGCTGTCACCAAATACTTGTATAAAGCAGAGAAATGTGGAAATAAAGGGCACATAAATGGAAATATTTATGGAAGACTTAAGTATACCAAAGTTACAGGCAGATGAGGCTCAACAAATAACATTTAAGGTAGGAGGAGATGTGTTCAACAAAGTGATATATAATCAGTTTTTAGGAAAGCCTCCAGGAACAGATGGTATTCCTAAAGAAATTTGGAAGTTTGGAGAGAAGTGATAAAGATCTGGAAGATTTTATTTTACAGTATTTTTTAAAGGAGGGGAAGAACCAACAACTTGTAAGAAAGCCATGGTAGCTGTATTACCTAAAGATGGTAAAGACCCATCAGATGTAGCTTCATCTAGACCCATGTCAGTTTTAAACCATGATTATAAAGTATCTGTCTATACTAGCTAAAAGAAATGCAAAGGTGTTGCCAAAATTAACAGATATTGATCAGTGTGTTTTTTTGTGGCAGGAAGGCAAACATTTGACACATTAATAGAACAATGATGATCCAGGGAGAAGCAGAATTTAAGAAAATAATGCTGCTCTTAGTAGGTCTTAATGCAGAGGAAGCATTAAATAGAGTAAGCTGAGATTTTATTTGTAAGGTAATGGAAGTATTTGCATTCACTGATATAATACGAATAATTAGGCAAATACATGAAGGATCAGCAGCAAGAATTAAAGTGGGAGGGTTTCTCTCTAATAAGTTGTGTTTGAACAGAGGAGCCAGGCAGATGTGTCATATTTCCCCTTTGTTGTTTGCTTTATATTTAGAGTCACTGGCAAGGAAAATAAGGGACTCAGAAATGTAAATATCTAGTTGGTATGGTAATCAAGAAAAGTTAGCTTTATTTGCAGATTATATTCTTTTGTACCTAATAAATCCAGAAAAGGACATCTCAGTGTCGAGGAACATTTTGAGACATATGGGATATAACATTAATGAAGATAAAACAAAAGCTATAGCTGTAGATTATGTACCCACACATGAACTTGGCTCAGCAACACCCATATATTTTAGAGCTATACGTAAAGGCTCATATACGTAACACAAGCCAAAGGTTATAATTCAAAATGGAAAATGTTGATGATAAAGCAAGGGGAGAGTTCAAGAAGTAGTATGGGGGATTTTGGATGCAGATCCTTAAGTTGAACGTGGTGCAGCGGTTAGCATTGTCGCCTCACAGCAAGAGGTTCTCCGGTTTGATCCTCGGCTGGGGCGCCTTCTGTGTGGAGTCTGCATGTGTTCTCCCTGTGGTCGCGTGGGTTTCTTCCGGGTGCTCTGGTTTCCTCCCACATCCCAAAGACATGCTGTAGGTGGATTGGACAGTCTAAATTGGCCCTAGGTCTGAGTGCGTGCATGTGTTCCCTCTGTGGAAGGTTGGGCGTTGGGCTTGCAACTCGATACCATAAAAATCCACTCCCAATCATGAGCGGACAGGTGATCCACTGTGGCAACCCCTAACCGGGAAAAGCCAAAAGAAGAAGACAATTTTAGTGGGAGATTGGCCTAATGGTTAAGGTATTTACCTTACAGACACAAGGTGCAGGGTTTGATTCTCACATGGGGTAACTGGCTAGGCTTAAAATAGCCTGAAAGGGCAGGTAGCCTAGTACTGACCTATGAACCTATAACCATACAGAATATTATATTCATAAAGTAGCTAAAAATATTCTAAGAACTAAGCCAACACAAGCTTGGAAAAAAGGATATTTTGCCAATAAAATTGACTGCAAGTAGGAGTACAGAAAATAGGCAATGGGGGGGGGGGGCTGGAATTTACTTGAGAAAACTGGCAAAGGAACCAAGGTGTTGGGAGAAAATAAGAAGAGAGGGAAAGGTAATAGAGCAGGACGAGGCTAAGAAGATGTTTAGATTGCATGGTAGAGACTGCCCTTCTTATCTGAGATTAATGTCAGGTTATAAGCAAAGAGAAAGGGATAGGGGAAATTTAAATGAAAGACCTGCTCTGGTAGAGTTTTTAGTTGAATCTAGAACGAAGTTGCTGTTAAGGCCAATTAGTGTGGCATATAGAATATTACATGATAACTATAAGAGTCAGTCAGAGGAGGTTATAAATAAATAGGAAGAGACACTGGAAAAATAATTTACAAAGGAACAATGGGAGGACATATGTATGGCTCCCAAGTATGCAACAAAGTCCAGAAAGTTTAGAATGTTTAGAAGTGTTTGCACAGGTAATTTTATACCCCAAACAAACTTTAAAGAATTTTTCCTCAGATAGACAGCAAATATTGGAGGTGTGATGGGGAAGAAAGAGGTAACTGGGAATATATGTTTTAGGAGTGTAATTAGTTGGCAGATTTCAAAGATTCCTTACAGAGTACTCTGTAAGAAATATTGGGTAGGCAAATGGCTGTAAAAATATTTACTGCGCTATTTCATGCAAATGCAATCAGTTTTTTTTAATTAAATTAGAGCATATGTTATGCATTTGATAGTGTTGTCTGAAGTTTGATTTTTCATTATGTGCGTGATTTTGCTAAATATGTTATGATTAATTCATGCCATGTGGCAGTACAGGATATTTACTTTACAGTTTGATATCTTTCATCATCTAGAAGCTGCATCACAATAGTAAGTAGAACTTTAATAAAAGGATGGATGCTGCTGCTTTAACTCATCCTTCCAACAGGCAAGTTACTTCTACTCTATTCTCACAGGTTCAGCCAGATGCAAAGTACACATACCTTTTGTGAGCAATGAAGTGAAATCATTCTTATAAATTCTAGGTGAGTTTGTCAACCAAACCATGGTCTTGGAACAAAATTAACTGTAATTATTCACTACTTAATTTCTTCCTCACACCTTAGTCACAAGTTTTTGCCCCCAGAGTATCTTTATTGTAAATCTGTTTAGCTACCCTATCATCTTTGTTTTTTAAAGCATCCCTTAGTTTAACTAACTGTCTACTGTTACATTTTTTTAGCTTCTTCCATATCTTTAGCAGGCAGATCATTTACATCAATGCATGATGTTGTGCTGTCTTTTTTTTCCCTAACGTCTTCGGTGATACCTGCCTCATTATCCAAGTAAAATAAGTCAACTTACTGATTCAGGTAACACTTTTACTCATTTTGCCCTACCTGTCTCCTGTATTATACCCTTACCTTTTGAGTCACTAATTATTAAATGTACCTGTAATTTCAATTGCTGTTATATTTCACATTTTCTTCATATTCAGTGCACTCTCATAGAAGTATATGCTTCCTTTTCATTTGAGGCATCTTCTGCTGTCTCTTTACACTTCTGTTATATCTGATTTCTTTTATAATTTTCCTCATACTCCATAACTATTTGAATAGCACTACAATTCCTGTTTAAAAGCAGCACTCCTCCCTTCGTAATCCCAGACACCTTTCCTTGTATGTTCATTGTACCTACTACTTCTGCTGTTTCCTTCATGTAGCTGTTAACGTTGTCAGTCAAAGTAAACTTTGTCATCATTTAGACACCACAAGTGAAGTCTAAACAAAATTACTTTCATTATGCTCAAATTGAGAAGACAACAAATACATACATACAATTGCACATGCTTAGAAAAGACACATACATACATACATACATACATGTAGTATTAGACCTAACATTAACCTCTTAGACCGTTATGTTATTGTTTAGTACTACAATTATTGTGTACACCACTGTAGCAGCTGATTGGTTTCTTATTGCACCTGTACTATTGTACAGTATAATTCTTATGTTCTCTAAAGTATGAGAATATATTGCAGTTGTATTGTACATGATTTTCTTGTAAACCAATAAGTCGGTTGTGTATTCTTATTGTAATTGCACTACTGTTTGGTTATCACAAGACTTGTCAGCATCTCTCATCCCTGAGGTTAATACCAGAGTTCGAGTCCAATCGCTTGAGGGAAGGAAGTGTTCTTGAACCTGGTCATTTTAAAGCATACGCTGCAGTATCTTCTGCTGGTGGCTAGTGCCCTCCAATCTGGATCAGGGACGACCCTTTGTTCTACCTCCTCCGGCGGCCACTTTGACCACGTATGCCTCCCAGATGGGGTGGGGGAGGCATTCCCTGGGCAGGTCAGTCCAAGGCAAATGGCACCCAGAAGAGACTTTACTTCATATCAACATCTTAGAAATGAGGGCAGTACTTCTGTCTCTTCAAGCCCTTCACGATTATCTCCCTCAGGGCATAATTGCTGTTCACTCAGACAACATGTCAGTTGTCTGGTACCTGAACAAACAGGGAGGGACCAGATCCTACCCTCTTTGCAGAGAAGCCATGAGAGTTTGGGAATGGGCAGTCTCGACCAAACGCTTCCTAGTGGCTACTCACATACCGGGCAAGTCCAATGTGATAGCCGACAGATTGAGCAGAACCATCCTCTCTCCCCACGAATGGTCTCTGAATATGACAGTGGCAAGTCAGATTTTCAACAAATGGGGAGTTCCGTATTGCGACCTATTCGCGACTGCTCTGAATGCGAAGTGCAAAGAATTCTTCTCCCTAACCCCGACTCCGGGGAAGAGCCCCATGGACGCGCTAGTCTGTCCTTGGCCCACCGGCTTGCTTTATGCCTTCCCTCCAGTTCCTCTCCTTCCCAGGGTGATTCAAAAGGCATTTCTCTTGGGGAGCAAAATGATCTTAATTGCTCCTTACTGGCCCCATCAAGTATGGTTTCCCTATCTTCGGAAATATGCTCTGGAAGGTCCATGGTTCCTGGATCAGATCCCAGACCTACTGGTTCATCAGTCGGGACTATTCCACCAGTCCCTACACACCTTAAAATTGACGGCTTGGCTCCTCCTCTTCCGACTATAGTTAGGAGTCATACATTGGATCCAGATGTACACATATTGTCTTCGGTTCATAAATCTGCTACAAAGAAACTGTATTCTAGCAAATGGAAAAGATTTGCTATTTGGGCTCAACTCCGGGGCCTGGACCCCATTTCTATTCCCGTGGCAGAAGTACTAAAATTTTTAACTTCTCTTTTCAATCAAGGCTCTTCAGTTTCTACCATCAAGGTACAATTGGCAGCAATTTCTAATTTTCACCAATCGATAGACCCACCTTTAATGAGCAACAGATTGTGTAAGACCTTCTTGAAAGGTGCTGCTCTATTAAGACCTCCGATTTCTCATCCTGCACCTCCATGGGATCTCGATATAGTGTTACGTGCCTTGACTTCTTCCCCTTTGAACCGGCAGCTACATGTGATCTAAAGTTTCTATCATGGAAGACAGCTTTTCTGGTGGTTATTACTTCTGCCAGAAGAGTTTCAGAGCTTCAAGCTTTGTCAGTAAAACCCCCGTACTTAGTTTTTCACAAGGACAGAGTATCCCTCAGGCCAAATCCTTCCTTTGTCCCTAAAGTTTGTTCTAGTTTCTGCTTACAACAATCGTTAGAGCTTCCAGTTTTTTTCCCAAAATACTCTAACAAAGCGGAGTTCATATTCCACACACTAGATGTCCACAGGCAGTTATGTTTTTATTTAGACAGGACCAAACAATCAAGGAAAACAGATCAGCTGTTTGTATCCTTTGCAGACAATAAATTGGGCAAAGCTGTCACAAAGGTCACTATTGCCAAATGGATCAGGGACTGTATTACTCAAGCTTATTTTTATTCTAACAAAGAGCTTACCACCTCAGTCAAAGCTCATTCTACAAGGGCTATGGCTACTTCTATAGCATTTCATTCTAAGCTTGCTATTAGTGACATTTGTGCTGTGGCTACATGGTCTTCCCCGCACACCTTTATTTCCCACTACAAATTGGACGTGGCATCTAGAGGACGAGCTTTATTTGGTTCCACAGTGCTCAGGAGTGTTTTCCAATGAGCCACCCGGGATTTAGGTGCTAGGGACGCTGTCCCATCAGTACAGAATGTAGGCGAGATAGGATCACATAACATCTTTTAGTTATGTACTCACCATAACTTTAGATGTCTGGGATCCATCTCGCCTACATTCCTAATAACCCACCCTCCTTCCCCCTTCCTTGGAGATCAGAGGATATCAGAAGGTCCGAATCCTGTTGTTTCATCTTATATAAACAAGTTGTGCATGTGTGCATGAATGCGGACAAACAAGATCTGGGGGATCAGTGGTGGTGCATCCTGGGATAAAGATAGCTCAGCCAATAAGAGGCCTCACTCTATAGCATAAGCGTGCCGAGTCGGAGCCGAGGGATCGGCTCCGAGCCCATCAGTACAGAATGTAGGCGAGATGGATCCCAAACATCTAAAGTTATGGTGAGTACATAACTAAAAGTTTTTATATATATATATATATATATCATCCATTGATTGCACTACATGAATTTGTGCATTTACGTATTTGCTTATTTCACTTTACTAATTGGGTAGGGCCAGTAGATATGGCCGCATAACAGGGGAGACCAGCAGGGATGAATGTCAGTGGTCATAAAATTGTTCTCCAGTAAGAAAACAATGTTTACTTGTCCCCAACATTGTATTGCAAGCATACTCATGTAAACAACTCTTTATGTTAAAATAAAGTAGATGTTCTGTATCAGGATGCATTTTAAAGAAACCAAGCCAGCAGAAAACTGCAGCAACAAAAGTGTTGACTTTTTCATGACTTTCTGAGCTTCTGACTGATTTTGTCAGATACTGTAAGTTAGATCTCTTTTTTAGGCTGTTCTATGTTTGTATAATTGCTCCTGACATTTTCATACTTAGAATGAACTTTTCCTTCTTGGAGATGAAATTAAATGAAATAGTCCTCCAACAATTTCCCACATTGTCTAGGAACCACCGATGTTGGCCATTTGTAACATGGCGCAGCTATATATATATATATATATATATATATATATATATATATATATATATATTTTTTTTTATGAATTCCAGCCATGGTCTTTAAAAGAGATGCAGAAAAGAAGCATATTTATGAAAGGCTGACTGGACCAGAGGATCAATAGAATGAGAGAAGTGGATTCCAGTTAGAGGAGGTGTGAGAATGTGTATGGCTCTTGATTAGAAGAGTGAAAACTCTAGAAGGATAACTCAGGAGAGGATGGGGAATGCTGCTGTATAAGTGATGGAGTGATACTATGCTCAAAAACATTCAGGTAAGCAGAATCACTACAGAAGTGAAAGTTAGCAGTCTGAGACAGTCTGATGAAAGTTTGATACAACAGCAGAAATATGCAGAGGTACACAGGCACTGTAAAGGTGATGAGGCATCAGTAAGAAATTAAAAAGAATCTTTGGAGTTATTAATGCAGCTGGGACTGTCAAACTGGTACGGAGACAAGTAAGCAAGATGGTTCTACAGGGGTTGGGGAGTATTGAAAGATGGACTTGTATGGAAGGGGTAAACCATTAAACATTTTGTGGATTAAACCAATAAAGAGTTGAAAATGGAGAGGTTAGAATGAAGGGAAGGGAAAAGAGAAAATTAAAATGGAGGAAAGTGGTGCTAAAAAGGTAGTATAGTTACTAGTTAAATAGGTGAAATGCTGATGTTGCAGTGTTCGTTATAAGAGGGATCAAGTCGGAATTAGTGTGGTGATGTCAGCTGGAAGTAGGTGGAGGTTGTACCAGAGCCCACTTTAAGAGGAGTAAATAAGACTTCTTTTAAAAGTAACCTGGAAGGGAGGGAGTAATCCCAGTGTAGTTGAGTGTAGGAGCAAACAGCTCTGTACTGCGTGCCTCAAGCTGGCATGGCTGACACACAAAGTAATTAAAAAAAAAAGCTTCTTAATGCACTGCATGACTGAAGTACTCTCTGTGAATATATGCAAAACTCATGGTTCAGCACGGTCTTGAATGCTGGAAGGAAATGCTAAAATCTCTCAGCAGTTTGGGTAAGTATTCTGGGAAGTAGACCACAGACCTTAGAGTCTCCTGTTTTGGCAGGAGGGCCCAAGACAGTTGCTGAAATTCATCTGTGTGCTGCTTTTGCAGGCTACCAAAGTGTTCAGAATGCAAGTCCATTGAAGTTTAAAAATATTTTCTAAAGTTTTCTGTTGTAACAGCTTTCCTTATGTGGAGTGAATCACTGGGAATTGGGGGGAAAAAAGGTATACCCCAGTGGTTTGTGAAATTCACTTCTGTTAGTAGCTTTGCCAGCATTAGTTGTAGGAACTCCATCACCCTGTCTGGATGGGAGATAAATTTTGTATTTTGAAGTATTCAGAATGGCACAGCACCAATGTCTTCAACTGACAGAGGATCAGATCAGACTTTCATTTGCTGATAGAGATCCCAAGGTTCTGGAAGTGTTGGACTGTTTTCAGCAGAAAACAGTCCAAACTCTGGAAGGACTAAGTTTTTAGAGGGAAATTGTATAAGGGAAGGTGTGAATTGTAAATAATCTGAGATAGGTGAACAGTGTGACATTAGGCATTTAGTGAATGTTTGTAGGAATAGTAAAATGGCATTTAGTGAATGTTTTCTGAGAATTGTAAAAAGGAAAAATGACAAGAAAGTGAACTGGAAGTTGGATTTTGTCACACATGTCTGTCTTTGGGCTGTGTGCACGGCCGGCCTTAGGCATAGGTGAACTAGGTGACCGCCTAGGGTGCCGTAAAGGCCAGCCTCTTAAAGGGCACAGTTTTTTTTATGTGTGTATTTATTTTAATAAAAGTTGTTGCAGGGTCAGTTTACAGGGTTTCAACAACTACAAATCTATGTGCATTATGAGCCCTAAACTTTTTCTGCTAGGAGTAACCAGCCGCTTAATGCTGCTAATGGCAATCGTTACTGTAATACACTCCCTCCTCATCTACCTTAGCTTTTTGAGTATGCTGTTTTGCACAGGTGTTTACACCAAATATTTCTGCTCAGGGCTCAGACTCTCTCTCTCTCTCTCTCAGCTGGCATGAAATTTCTGAGTGGGGGCAGAAACCTACTGACATAACTAACCTCCATAAAAGTCCTTGGTCAGATTGCTAGACTGCCAGATTGTGGCTGAAATGACTATGATAAACTGCTGTTATGTGTACATTATGGCTTTTTGCTACAATTTGACATGAAATTTTTGCTAGACTGTTTAAAAGACCTATGATAGCTGTTGCAACAGTTTATTACACACTGTCATTTTAAGCAGCCACAAGATTGTAGCTGTTAAGTGTGTGTTTGTGTTTTTTTTTTTTTTTTTTTTAAACCAGAAAACAAAGTGGACTGGTTGTCAGACCGCTCTTTGGCCACAACCCAGGCACGGTAGGGCATAGCAACATACAGTATGTGTACTTGTTTACTTTCTTTTTTTTTTTTTAAGTGCAAAACCAAATAAAGTAAACTACTTCTACAGACAATTAGACTATGTCATGGTAATTTACACACGTGAAGATGTATACACTTGATAGTCAATTAAAAGAAAAACAAATGTATATATTGTACAGACAATTTAAATGTGTGTAGCAATGGTGATTTTTTTTGAGTGGAAATGATTGCAATTAATACAGTTTACATAAAGAAGACATAAGTGCACAGCTACCTCTCCTTAAAGTATGACAGTTTGGTGGTAGTAAACAGGTGCTCCTTTTAATTTGTTTAATGCATCCAGAGTGGTTCAGTTGACCGTTATCAGCTGGCACTTAATTCCAGGTGGCTGTCTTTGGCTTATTAAATGCTCTTTCTCCTGTGCATGTTTTGAATTGTGGTCTTGTAAGCATTAGTCATTCTTCTTGAATGTCTTTGTGTAGTTAGTCTGTTTTATCTGTAGTCTTGATCTCTGTAGTGGGGAGACTATGTTGCATTTTGTGAGCAAAGGAAGAATGTTGCTCTTTTGGTTGCTAGAAGCAAGTTAACGTTTTATAAAAGCTGGCAGTGGTGTGTCTGCAGTAGGGCTAGTAGTGCAAAGCAGCTGATTTTTTATTAATAGTAGTGTGTATTTTAAGTATTTGCCCTAGAGTGGCGAGTTAACCGGGGCAGTCCATATTCTGCTTGTAGGATTAATACATTCTTGGCTATAGCCATATGTTCTGTAGGGGTAAGTAGATGTGATTAACTTGGAGCCCAGTTGCATTTGGTATAAAGGGGTAGGTTATCATATTTGTCTGTTCTGCTAGTGAAAGTGTGGGGTTTGGAGTTTTTCCTAAGTTTCTTTGTCCAGTAACTAGTGTTAACTGGTTACCTTTTGTGTCTCAACTGCAAGTTGAGGGGTTTAGGAAGCTTGGTTGCCGCCTATTTAACTTAATTAGCTTATTTTGAAGCTGGCCAGTGGCATAAACTACAACAAGCTTTTGCACATTGTTGTCAGAGTGGTGGTGGTTGATATTCTAGTATTAAGGTATCTGAATATAATTGGGTAAAATTACAGACGTTGTTTGGCTAGGTCATTAATGAAGAAAGTAGTGGCCCTAACACAGCTGCTTGTGGTACTGCAATATTGACAGAAGCTTGTGTGGCTAAACTTATTTCTTACATGTATCTGAGAAGTTACATTTTTTAAATGGCTTCTGAACCAAGTTAAAGGAGTCAGCCCAAAGTTAAAATTGCTAACTGTATACAGATGTTATGATTGTGTTGAAAGCTCTTGTTGTATCAATAAAGTCGCCTTTGTTGAATCATGTCACTGAAAATGAAGTTTGCTGTGTATAAGTCTGCTGTTGTCCTAAGAGTTTCTAAACCAATGTTGCTTGTCGCAGAGAAGTCTGTATTTATTTATATTTTCCTAGAGCTGCTTGTTTATTAGCTTATCAAATATCTTAATTATAAGACAAAAGCTATGGGCCTGTTTTCACTGTGTTCTTTAAGGTTTGTGTTTTTTTAAGAGGTTTAAAGGCTGTGGGGAAATAGCTGTCAGAGAAGAGTTTAGCTATATAGAGAACTGACTTTAGGAATGGGTGGGGGAGTTTTAGATAACTTGTATGACAGAACAGAATCCAAGGTATTTAGTTTTTGACATCCTGATAAAGGGGTGGGGGAGTTTTAGATAACTTGTATGACAGAACAGAATCCAAGGTATTTAGTTTTTGACATCCTGATAAAGGTGCCTGAAGTGAGAAACTGGATTATAAACTGCTAAAGTATATTGTTGGGAATCTTGGGGTGGGAGTCATGGAATATCAGTGACAATTGGTGTGAGTGTTTGGGTTTGGCAAATCACGGCAGAATCCCATGTTAGCAAGTTAGACTGTTCTGGGCATAGATGACTGAAAGAAATGAGTTCTTATGCCAGCTCACTATGGATATTGAGTACTGCTAGAGAGAGACTGGATCGACCTCTGTTGCACCTTCAGCAGCAACAGATTATTCCTCTCTGTCTACCAGCAGTCCACTACCAGAGGAGACTAGAATTCTAGGGCAAACCTGAAGAAGCTTGGACCAGAGGCTAACATGGAGGTTTACCCAAGTTGTGTTTAAAAGCTGCAGAGAAGAGGGCTCATAATTTTGAGGCCCACTCAGGATGACTGGTGAGGCTGCGCTGACAGTGTGATGATATGATGACAGCTGGTCATGATAAATGTGCAAAAGGAGCTTTTATCACAGGAATACTGCAGCATTAATAAAACATCAACCTGGTATACGAGATATAAAGGAACTTCAACAAGAAGTACTCCAGATTTGCCTGACCACGTAGTAAATTGTGACCCGCATTGGGTATTTCGTTGTGCTGTAAAGTGCGGTTGCACTTGCTCCTGGTTCTTTGAAGATCTGAACGGGTTGGCAGTTTTCCCATTGGTTTGTATCATCGATTTACCTTACCACGGAGTAAGCTGTGACCCACACTGGGTATTTGGTTGCGCAGGTTGCTCCTGGTTCCTAGAAGATCTAAACTGTTTGCCGGTTTCTCCGTTGAACTGTATCATCGAAGAAATATCTTTTATTCATCTCATTGGGACATAGAACTGGTAAGCAGCATTGGTTGCTAGATTATTATCACAGTATTTGGACATTTTTTTTTTTTATTTTTCAGACTTTTGCAACGAATGATATATCTAATGTTTTTTTCTGCATGCTTAAATGCTCTCAGTGGAGATGTGAAGTCTTCAGGTGCAGGACATTGAAGGAAGCTGCCCAAGGGAAGTTGCAGCTGAACTGAAAAAGACTTGCTGGTCTCATCCACCTACGTCTAAATAAACCTACAGTTTATTTCAGGCAAAGGTTTCTGAAAAGTTACACTTCTAAGAACTGATGTAAGAACTGTGTTTTTAGTGTACTGGTTTTCAACTTTTGTGCGTGAGGGACTTTTTATCGGGGTATCATTTGTCTGGGGTAAGTTGGTTTACGAAGCTTTGGGTCCAGTCTGATGCGTTGTATATCCTGACGGGTGCAGGCCTAATGGTCGTTTTTGTGAGCAGTTTGTGTAATTTTTATCATTATTTTGGGGTCAGTGACTTGTGATTATCGCAGTGGAGTTTTTAGAGTTTTTCACACTAGCGGAATTGACATATTTGATTACATGCTTTTGTATTTTTGCTTGACGGCTTTTAATGCATAACTTGGTACTGGATCTGCTGTAGATTTTTTCCTGTGAATTGTTGGGATAGATTGCTTAGGGCACAGTTCTGTTCATGTTGTATAAGTTAGTAATCTAAGTGTATCTGAATAGACTATAAAAAAAAAAAAAACAATGTATGCATATACTATCTTATCTATTTTGACATTGTAACATTTATTTTATTGTATTCTGTCTGACGTTGTTATTGTATATCTTAAGATTGTTTATACTGCATATTAAAATTAAACCGCACCCTCACTCCATTAAACCCACCACAACCACTATTCCAATAAACCACAAAACTGTATACTACCTCTCTCCTTCTACACCCATCCACAGTCTTCCAACACAGATAACTCAGTCACCATGTCACCAATACCACACTCCCACAACCATATAATCCCATTACTCTTGCCTTCCCTATCCATCTGTCTTTACTTTTTATCCTTCATTACTACTTCTCACCATCCACTTAACACTATGCACTGTATCAAATCTCCCACCCTACCATACACCACAAACCATCCCTTCATACCTGCAAACGCACAACCAATTATCCTTTACCCTTTAATTTTTCAACTCATCTCTCCTATCCATTACACCTCACAATCCAAAAAATACCCCAGCCTCAAACACCACTTCCTAACTGTATTCTACCTTAAAACCATTACCAGCATTGCAGCCCAACTACTACTAGGAGGTGACATCCACCCCAACCCTGGCCCAACATACAACACCCATACCACACCCAACCCCAACCTCCCATTTAAGCATAAACCCACTGATTTACTCATTCTAAACCTAAATATTCGCAGTATCATAAATAAAATAGAACAGTTACATGGAATTATCTCTGTATACAACCCAGACATTATAGTGATTACAGAAACATGGCTTAAACCCCACATTAAAGATAAATCTATAACTCCACCTGAGTTGATAGACCTCACAGAAAAGGTGGTGGCATTGCCCTTCTTTACAAATCCAATTTAAAAGTCCAGCTCCTTCAAAAAGAAACCCCAGATTTCAACACTGCCGAGACCCTATTCACCAAAATCCTACTAAACCAACACAAACAACTAAACCTACTCAGAATTTATATACCACCAGGAGACAACCTTAAGACACTAGAATCTATACTGCACTGGGCTTCCCACTCCCTGTCCCAAGAAACTTTACTCCTAGGTGATGTTAACATAGACTGGAACACTATGCACTCACCCATAGCCACCAACCACATAAACCAATATAATTTCATACAACTCATACACTCACCCACAAGAATTGACAAAACCACCAAACGAGAATCCACCTTAGACTGGATCCTGACTAGCCAGCCCAATACTGCCCACCTATCTGGAATACTACCTCAGTGACCATAACCCAACCTTTCTCCTTCGGCACAAAATAAAATTTACCAACACCCCCGCTCTCTTACAAATCCGTTCCCAAAAAACTTCTCCCCAGAACAATTCTCAGAAGCCCTAAAATCCTGTGACTGGGCTCCCATAAAAACCCTTCCCCTGGATAGTGCAGTAGAATACTTTAATGCCAAATTCCTAGAGATTTAAAACCAACTAGCCCCACTAAAAACTATAAGATTACGAAATAACCCTGCCTCCTGGTTAAACAAAGCCACAAAAATCTTACTCAAGACTAGAGACAAAGCTTGGGCAACTTGGCAAAAATACAAAACTTCCGTAACTAGGCAAAGCTTTGCTGAGCTCAGAAATAAAGCAAAAAAGTAGGTTAGGTTGGACAAGAAACACTACTATATTTCCCTACAAAGTAAACATAACAACAACCCACAGAAATGCGGGTTGCAGTGAACAACATCCTCCAGCCTGGTAAAGCAACCACACCACCCCCAGATATCACAGGTACTGATCCACACATAGCCTCTAGTTTTAATAATTACTTCACCTCTTCAATACTGAACCTGGTAAGTGCTATATCACCCATGATCCAACATCAACCCTTAAACTACCAGACTAACTCCACCCCCTTCACTTTTAACCCAGTTCCAACTACAACCATTCAAAATTTCTTCACTAAACTTAAACCTACCACCCTAGCTGCCGACAATCTTCCAGCTCAATGTCTCCAAATTGCATCCAAGGCCATCGCCTACCCCGTCTCCATACTCATTAACAGATCTATCTCCTTGCATTCCATTCCTTCATTATGGAAAACCTTATATATCATCCCTCTCCACAAGGGAGGTCCATCTACTGACCTCTCCAACTACCGTCCCTTTGCTATCCTATCACCCCTCTCAAAAATTCTAGAAAAATGTATCCGCCACCAAATCCTTACCCATCTGTTAACTAACAACCTTCTAACTAAAACCCAACATGGATTCAGACCTTTCCATAGCACCAACACTGCTCTAATTAATTTCTCCAATACCATAAACTCGCATAGGAACCGTGGGAAGCTGGTCTCTGCCACCTTCTTAGACCTATCCAAGGCATTTGATACAGTTTCCCATAGCAAACTCCTCACCTGCCTAGCAGAACTCAACCTCGATGACTCCACCCTAAAATGGTTTAACAGTTACCTAAACAACCGGTCACAGTCTGTCAAATGGGGCAACTCCCTTTCCCCCCCACTCCCTGTCACATGCGGTGTCCCACAAGGTTCAATCCTTGGTCCCCTTCTCTTCAACATATTTACAAATAATCTCCACCAAGCTACCACTAAAGCCAACATCATCCAGTATGCGGATGACACTACTCTAATCTGCTCAGCACCAAACATCCAGTTACTACAAAGTAAAGCCCAGGAATCCTTCACTGAGGTAGAGAACTGGCTAAACAACTACCAACTAATAATAAACCCAAAAACAAAATACAGCTAATACTATTCCACCCAATCAATCACTCCTCCGCCACCTTTACCATCATGTCAACCAATGGCACCCTCATCACCCCAGTAACTGAGGCCATACTCTTAGGCATCACTATTGATCAACAACTTAAATCCAACAAGCACGTATCCCAAACTATCTCTAAAGTCCATAAAAAACTTGGTTGCCTATATCATTGCATACTATTCCTAACCCCCGAAACTAGAACAACAATAGCCAGAACTCATCTCTTATCTACACTACTGTATGCCTCTCCAGTCCTCACCAACATTAACAAAACTAACCTGAACAAACTCTCCACATGCTACAATAAAATAGCTAGGTTCGCTGTCAATAATAGATCACATTCCCACCACTGCTAATCCCTAATTAAACTGCACTGGTTAGAATTTCCAAACCACCTACGCTACCACCAACTGATCATAGCCCATCAAATTCTTTTTCATCCGGGGAAGAGCCCTGCCCTAGCTGACATACTAAACTTTCACAACCCCAAAAGGGAACTACGTTCATGTAACAAAAACCTGATTGAAATCAACCTGATTGAAATCAACCCATGCAATAACAGCTCTGGGGAGGCCCTATTCTCTTATGATGTTGCTAAAGTATAGAACACCCTCCCACCTGAACTCAGGCTACAAAGTCACACAAGCACCTTCAAGGTCCTTCTTAATTCACACCTCTCTGCTAACCCTCTCTGCAACTGCAAAGCCCCCTTGAAGACCCACTACTCCATATAAGTGACCCGCTGTATGCCTTCATTGCATACACTATATTCTCACCTGATATACACTTTTTCTTTGTAAATATTGCAAATAGGGGTTCTACTCCTGAGTATTTTATTGTTTGAGTATCTTATTGTTTTACAAAATTGTTCTTGTACTACTTTGTTTCTCTTACCTTGTATACCAGTTTTTTTATTATCTAAACCATGTATGTACTCTGTTAACTTCTTTGGAGCTTTTCTCCCCAGCTCTTCACTGAAACCGGACACTTTGTGTCCAGTTAGATTTATCCTGGTAAAATAATGTTAAAATAAAATAAGTAAATAAATTTAGTGTTTTGTTTTGTCAGGGCTTTGAATTTCATCTGTTAGAAATTTTCTAAATTCATTAGAGAACTTAAGGAACTTTGCAAAAGTATGGTCAGATTGATTTGGTTGAGGTTGGTAACATCACCTGTGAATGTTTTTAGCTCTTTGTAGAAATGTTTTTGGTTGGATGTCAGGATGGTTTGTTCCTAAGGAAAATTGTCTTGGCTGTGTTGGTGGCAATTCTTTGATCAATTCCATCTGTTTCTGGATTTGAGCATTTCTTTAATTTCAGAAGTCCGGTGGTGGTTTTTCAGTGGCTAGATTTTTCCTGTGCAAATGGAAGCTTGCATGACAACAAGGGCCTTGGATGGACATGTGGATGTCCCTTTCAAAAGCAATAATGGTAGCCCTTGGTATATTTGTGAAGGTGTCCTTGCACATCCTGACTGGGTATATGAGGTCCTTGTGGTGCGTGTGTTGACATGAGCTAGAATGGGCTAGGGTAGAGAGAACTGAAAGCACACCTAGAGCCTAAAGGAGAGAGGCTACTAAGAAAGGATTTCACTCCATATAGTTCTTTGGTCTGAGAACAATTAAGGTCTTTTCTGAAACAATGAATGTCACTGGTTTTGTGGGTGTAGGTCTCTGGGAAGAAGTTGAGGCCTCTCTGCAGAAGATAGATGCCTGAGTTAGACCAGGGATAGACATCCTTCATAACTGTCTGGATAACAGCGTCATCCAGTCAACTTTCACTCTGTAGGGATCAAGGCCCCCACCCAATCAAAAGTGAATGGGCTCAAGATCCATAGGAGGACAGAAAAAAAACAGCAATTTTAAGGTTAAAACAGATGCGTACATTCTTGGCAATCCTGAAAAAGTTGTCTGGTGGTGGTTAGTTACTATGTGATGATAAAGCAGAAAAATATTTTATTGTGATCTATGGTGCAACCCTATAGTGCTTCACTTAAGACTAAAATGGATAATATACAGAGTTACAGCAAACCATAGTACTTAATTTTATATTTGCTGTGTATTATGTAGGAACAAGTAAAGACTTTCTGGTTGTCAATCTCTGAGAGGAGAAACTCTAAATTGGGCATTGCAAGCTATTTGAAATCTGTGTACAAAGATCCAAATGGTCTTCATAATGGTGATTAAAATTTTCATAGACATGAACATCTCCTACTTTACCTTTTACTAAATGGTGGCACAACTGATGTAGCCTAGTCATGTGTGTGTCATTGTCAACAGCAGTCCTGCACTTACTTTTTACTTCAGTTAGAAAGGCATATATCACCACCCTGACTTTGTGGAATTTTCAGCTAATCTCCCTTTCTAGTTCAGTCTGTGTTTGTGCCCTTTAAAGTTCCTTTTCCTTGGGGAAAGCGCGTTCTGTCATGCCACAGTAAACAAGCGGTCATCGTCCGGTTTAATATTCATCATACTGATCAAGGCTGCAGTAGTCTAAACTACATAGGTTGTATTTTAAGGATATAATGGCTGGCAGCTTTCAATTACCTTGCTTGCACCTTAAATGCCAGGTTTGGTAGCCAGGCATTTCAGAGCTTTCCTACTGGTAATGAGAATGCTTTTCTGTGGAGTATTGGGGATCAGTCAGTCTGTGCTATTTATTTGCTGGGCAGATAAGTTTCTTTTGGTGAAAAAATCTTCCATATACAATGGAGGCAGTCTGTGTCAAAGCAAGCTATTTCCAAGTGATTGTCACAGGTTACCTTTTGTTCTCACCACAGCAGAACTAACCAAGACAGTTTTAAGATTTATGTCAGGGCCTTGGCTTCATCAATGGCTCTTTGGAAAGGGTTTGGTTCTAAAAGTATTCTAGAAGCAGCAATGTGGTCCTCTGTATATACACTTACAAATCACTAGAAGCTAGATTGCTTCTGCAGGTCTAGATCAGGCTTTTCTATGATCAGTCTCCAGGGGTTTCTGTTCCCTTTCACCCACAAGTTGCTCTGAGGTATGGTAATCTGGGTAATCTGTCCATATAGCTTAGGCTACTGCAGTGGTGGTTAACATGATGAATGCAGTACAATTCTGTGCAAGTCGGCTTACCATAACAGTAATTGTTTACTCCCTCCACTCCTGGTTTTCTGGTGTGTATTTTATGCCAGGGTTGGCATGAAAGCTCTGAAGGACTAGGCACTCAAATCTGTCTTGGTCAGCTCAGTTTGAGCTGCCTAATGGTTTGAGCACATTAAGCTTCTGAAGCTGGCTGGATGTTGCATCCTTAGCAGGATATAACTCGTATAGCTAAGGCATCTGCAGCAGTGATCATTCAACCATCTACCATTACGGTAAGTTTACTTTCTTGCCCTTGACTGCCACCTACATATTCTTGGTACAAGTACAGCTGCCCCTAGCAGATTTCTGCCAAACATTTTTCTTCATCAAAAGATGTCTTTTATGAGCATTAATGTATATTAACACACACTGCTGCAACTTGATGTAATTCTAATCTATCTCTGGATGCTATTTTCATGGATACTGCTATAACTAAAATGTTTCCATGCCTTTCTCATTCAAGATAAATCATCAAATTTCTTCTGGATAACAGCCTTCTTAGAATGTTTTTACAAGGAACTGCATACATAGAAATGTCATTATTTGATCTGGCAATCCTTGTCTTGTAGGCACTATTTTGCCATGTACTCCTAAATGCCTTCTTTTAACATTGTCCTTTCATATGAAACCAGAAATATTCCACAATTACAAAAAGGTGTGGGACTTAGATGTTCTGTATAGATTCTTTGAATTGTTTGAGATAGTTTAGCTGGTGTTGACAACCTGAGCAACACTGTATTTGTGTTAGTTTTGTAATATGATTGTCCTTTTTCATTACAAGATGCCTAGTCTTGTATGGTAATATCAAATGTACGAAGCTATATGTGGCTAGTTTAAAACTGTCCATGTTCATCTTCATGCATTTTTCTTATCAGTTTCTCTGTCATATCTAGATCAGTACTTGGCCATTTTTCTCTATAATGACATAGTCATTTTTACACCGACATGCACTGTTTTTACTTCAAAAGCTGGTCCTTTTTATTTTGCTTGTTTAAACAACTGATTTTAAACACTTCTGTACAAATCAGTTTCTTCTAATACCTGAAAGTTGCTTTTATTTACTTTCACATAAGTTGTTTAAAATACTTTATAAACCTCACTACATTTACTTGTAGCATGATTTGCCCCTTGGCTTGTACCTTGCTTAATGTAAATTTTATTGTGTATTGCTGTGAGTTTTTATTATTGTTCATATTGAATGGTAAACTGCTTATTACTGTTTGATCAAATTAATAACACACGTTTAAAATTATTCTGTTTTGTTTGCTGACTTCATTGATACAGCAAGTCGAAGACCTAAACTTGGACAGGATGCCAGTCCATCCTAGGATGCACAGATATTCAAATACTTAATACAAGTGCATGTGTGTCATTTTAAAGGACCATAGACTCACATACCTAGTTTGTGCAGTTGCTTTTATGTTCAATTCAGCGGAGTTCATTCATTTGATTTAAAGCACTAACCCCAAGGGAAGTAAGGGTGAGTAAGCCTTTATATCCTCATGTAACCCATTGACATATAAAAGTTAATGCAAAGGTCTTCTAATCTTGAATTAAGTTAAAGCATTGCTATATTGAACCATTTCAAATGAAACTGGCTTAATTGATCAGGACCTGGTCAAAACTCCCTAAAGATGCTAGCAGAACCTCCCACATGTCTTGGGATATGTAAGGAAGTGGAGAAACCCATGTGGACCCAAGAAGAACATACATACTCCCATACAGTACACCAGGTGAGAAGTGGTCCAGAGAAACTCACAAACACCAATAACTAGCAACCAAACAAGTTGACAGGAGATGACTCCTTGTACTTAATCTCAAAAAATAGAACGCTGTCCATCTCAGACAAATTGACAATCTAAAATACTTCAAACCACAACTAAAAAAAAAAACATTTAGTAGACTTCTGGCTGTGCTTCTGTATTTCTCTAAGCCTCCCCTTATTCTTCATTACTGAGCGTAATGTGTCCCATAATTCCTCCTAATTTTTTTTCCAATGGATGAAAATCTGCTGCATACTCTTTCCCTCTCCAAACAATTATAAACTAATTCTTGTTGATTCAAATGTATTTTTGCAATTATCAGCATATCATGCTGCATTATTGAAGACTATTCTTCAATCAGCTTGATTTTGTGACTCTAAAACTGAAGACTTCATACAGATATCCACCATGGTTAATTGTTATGAGAAGTAACACAAATACAACCATGTGTATTGTATGTAAATGTGTGATTACATTCTTTTTCTTCTTTTGTGGATCTGAGTGGTTTGCATGCATCATTGGTAATGCTGTAATGTGATGAGAATGAAACTCTGTATTGCAATGTGTATACAGCCCTGTTCATTGTATATAAACGCGTGCAGTTCTTGTGTATATATATTTGTCAGTTTTTAATTTTTCTTCCAGGGCCTCTGCTGAGAAGGAGTTTATTGCCTAGTCAATCTTTCTTGGTAATCAAGTGCAATAGATAAATCTAGTCTCTTAGCTGAAAGGATAGTAACAAATAGTGCTTTAAATAAAATATAGGTGACTAGTGCAAAGGACGTTATTAGTTAGAAGAGGAATGGTAAAGTCCTAATGTTAAGCAGGGCCAAAAGAAAATGTGATAACATGGTAAGCTAAGTGATTCTTCCTGGGTGATGAGTATGTTTCTGCACTAATATTTCTTTACTCATTGTTGTGGGAAGTATTAGTTTTGATTGCTAAACTTTCTTCTTGAAGAGTTTACATTTATCCAGTACTGATGAGTAAAGGCAGCAGCTTTTTACAACAGCAGTGTGTGGTAATGCAGCTCTTCATTAGTTACAGATTTCTTTAATGTGGAAGTGTTCAGATTTCTCTACTGCAGAGATTCTTGTATTCCGTGATATTGGTGGATTGTAATGCAGTGGCAGCTGGTGACTTCAAATCAAAGGGGGGCTGCAGGAGAAAGCTGAATGGGTGGGGTCAGTGGGAATGGGTGTGACCAACTAGAAAGGGGAGGAGCTTTTCTCAAAACCACAAAAACTTTAATTAAATATGCTGCCCTCGGTGCCAAACCTTCATTATGGGAGTCCAATCAAGACAAAATGAAGTGTAGAAGAAAAAAAAATATTTCAATCCATTGGCTGCATGACAGCTTACTTAATAACTAGATGGAAACAAAAAGGATGTGAGGCATGAAAAAATAAATTAATGTTTAAATACATTACTGGAATGCCAGGCAAAATCAAGTATAAGAAAAACAAGCAGCACTTAACTCATATCACTTCTCCTTGCACTCCAGTTCTAATTTATATTCAGCTTTATTAAAGTACCAAGTAACATGCTGAAAGTAGCAATCTCTGTGATACCCTCACTTGTAAAAATGTTTCTTATCCAAAAAAGACCTGCTGCCTGACAACTATCTACTTGTTTCATGGGGAAAACATGATCAAAGTAAAAAATGAAAAGCAAACAAGAAACAGGCTCAACATATATTGCTTAAAAGATTACTGCACAGGATATGGACTACACATGATAGATTGGCATTCTGTTTAGTTTGCAGGTAAAGCCTGTAATGAGCTTAACATAATCTAATCCTGGCCTTTATTACAAATACTGTCATATGCATTTCAATACCCAAGGCTTATACATTATCTAGTTATGTAAGTATTCTCTGCATGGCAACAACAGAAAGGCTTTCAATGTTGGCAATAGTGCTTATTAAAACTTAATTGCATCTTACAATATCAGACAAGCTTACCTGATGGTCATTAAAGCACTGCTACTTAAACACAGAGCAAAAGGCACTTTCTGAATAATAATAAGCATATATCAACAGAAACCAGAACATTCTGCAAAATCAAGGAAAGACGAAAAGCCACTGTAGTACTTGTGTTTACCTTTGATAGGGGGGGAATAGTCTGCACATTTACACTGCATAACTGCTCCTTGCCTTGCTTGGACACATCCAGAGTCACTACATGGGGGAGTGGGGTGCAACAAGTTTGTCACAATTTGAAATGTCTCTGGCTGACTGCGATGGCCCTGACACATTTGTCATACCTCTCAACCTCAGAGCAAGAAATCTGGACAAGGCCATACATAGAAGTTGGACAAAGGCCCAAAAATAAGGACAATTTTTAAATATTGCTCTTATAAACTTAGAAAGATAATATAATAGTAGGTCTTGCATTAGTATGAATTTTTTGAAAGGTATGAAATCTGAAACTCAGATGTCTTTCATTATTTTCTAACTTCAATCTTTAATGATTTGCCACTAATTTGCCAAAAAACACAATTTTATGAAAAATGGACCAAAAATGTGATGCAAAAATATAAAATAGCCACACAATACAGCTGGGAACCTGTCAAAGAAGGGACACTTTTAATATTAGTACTGCTAACTTGAGCAGCTGACAAAATAAAAGAATCTACGTGCATTTCTGAAATAAAAGTAATCTATAACTGATTATTATAGTTATTTATTAATTGTAAACCCTCCATGTTTAATTCCAAAATTGCCATTTTGCAGAGTGACTATCAGGGGAAGAGCAACATTTTGAGCCAAAATCGGGGACAGTTAAGAGGTTTGGATATGTCTAATTCTATAAACCAATTTTATTTGCACGTACCTCTCAACCTGTTAATGCAGAAAATCTGGACAAGGCCAAATATATTGGGGGAACATACAAACACTACTAAAAATTGCTCTTGTATAAACTTAAGACAGTTGATAGAATAACAGGTCTTGCTTTAGCATGCATTTTTCTGAAGGTTATGATGCAAAACTCAATGTCTGTCATTTAATGACTTCATTCCTAAATGATTTGCCAAACAAACACACATTTTATGAGGAACAAACCAAAAATAAGAATCAAATATCTATTCATTCTGCAAAAATATGGACAGCTGAGAGGTATAGTTCAACTAGGGCAGTCTGAGTTTGCTGCCCTTCCCCTCTCAAAATCATGGCGATTGGAGCCTCCCCCCTGCAACCATTCCAGTGTACCATTGCTTGGTTATTTTGCTCCATTTACCATAAACACTGCAATGTGCATACTGCTTTACTTCTGCAATGATTTGGATTTCATTTGAAAGTTTTATTTTGCATTTTTACAGCACAAACCCCAATAGATACCTGCTAAACAAAGCAATGCAGTCTCACAATGAAAACAGACTTAGTATTAAAGCTTCTCTGCCCTTGAAACTTACATGCATTAAAACAGCATTGAAACCCACATTCAAAGAAAATACATTTTGCCAGTGGCAGATAAAGATTAACTTTGGGCTGTTTTCAAATCATAGGCCCCTTTAACACAAAACATACACATGCTCTTTGATACACCTTCCCAATTGTATTAAATTGTATTCCTTGTACAATACAGTACAGTTGTTAGAGGGCATTTTAAATTTATTGTTTTGAACATTAGTAAACAATGAAAAGAATGCATGCAGCAATGACAAAACTACCCAATTCAGAACATTTCCATCATAAAAGTCTACTCCACTTTCTATAATCCTCCAATATCAGTAAGTAAATATGCACAATCTCTGAAGTGTAAAAGTCATCTAAATAATTCCACATTAAAGAAATCTGTAACAATGAAGAGGTTGCTGCTAGCAAACAACTTTATATGTCATTGTTTATTCATCTACAAATAAAGTGCCTGTTGCCCTTGAGGAATAAATTGCCTATGTTGCATGCATTAAAAAAAATAAGCTAGTAATATCGTAATAGGGACTGTATGGCAAACTGATAAAAGGTTCATAGTTACTACTCTAGGTATCTTTGCCAAAAAGGACTGCAGCATCCGCCCACCTTACAACACAGTACAGTATCAGCAGTGCATCTATCTACTGTGGGAGTAGAACCCACAACCTTCTGCATCAAAAGCAAGTACACTACCTGTTATGCTATTAACAATGCAGGCAGACTCAGAATAAGCAGCACTAAAGTTTTGTTCCCCTACAGCTCTCAGCTCCTTGTAAAATCTACTCGACACACAGCTGTGCAGGCCAGAAACAGTATCCACAACTTATCATCATTTAAATGTCAAATATCTCAACAGGTTCATAGCTAAGTACTAAGCTAGCTGCCCTTATGGGCCATTTTAAGCCTAACCAATGTCCCTTTCCAAGGTGAGAATTAAACCATGCACCTTCTGATGTGACTGTGAGGTAAACACATTAACCATTATACCAACCCTAAATTGTGGAAAATCTCTGTCAATGCAACAGACAGAAAAGTGATTTGTGATACAGCAATGTGCAAAAACATATGGAAATATAGCAAGTGTTGTAACGACCATACTTGTCCACCTAAACTTAGGTGCACAAACAGCAGAACTCAAGTAATAACTGTTACAACTCTGCCATTTAATAACACAGTGCTCTGTTTGCCTAATACAATTTAGGTTCATAAGTCTGTACTAAGCTTATGATCAAATGTCACTGAGAAACATAGATGTGACACCCCTCAGTACTGGCAGTATATTAGTTAATGCTGGTAAGATGCGACACCCTTGAGTATAGGCAGTATATTAATAACCAGTAGCAAGGTTATTTCCACATAGTCAGTGGTTGAATCTACAGTTTCTTGTCCAGGTTTGAAATCTAATTTTGACAGCAGACATAGTGTTAGTTTGTTTTATCTGCAAGTGTTTACTCCCAAGGCAGGGAATGCACTAGGTTATGGATTTGTCACACCTGAGATTTTTTTAATGTTTTTGCAGTGGAGGTTGACGTCTTTGACACAAGCCTTAGATTTCTGTCAAAGTGAAAGTGAACAGGTCAAGAAGGTTGAAAAGTATCTGAAAGGCTAAACAGAGACTACCCCTCAGGAGTCTACATGAGATAGAAGAGAGGGACAGGAAAAGGGCTTTTCGTTTTTCAGGGAAACTTGCATTGTATAGTCTAGAATTCTGCTATTCCTTTTGGTCCAGTTGGCTGTTAAGGAGGACAACAGGTTAAATAAGGGAATAGAATAGAGGAAACAAGACAATGTAGCACAAAGAAGAGATATCCCAACTGTTAATGCATCTGAAAAGCATAACCACGATATACACAGATACTGTACTTAACTTTGATTTTCACCTGTGCTTAACTAGTGCAGACTATTGTCATGAAAATAACCCACTTCTTACTTCATTGCCTTTGCTATGTAATATGTAATACACAAGTCTGTGGATGCTCCTCTAAGAGGCCCAAGCCTAAGTGGACAACCACTGAATTAACAAACATTACAGTCATCTCAAACTTGGTCACGTATGACTTGCTTTGGACCAATTACATTTTTCAGTTCAAATATAGTAATTACAAGAAGAAGACCTCAACTCATAATTGAAATATGAATGCAACAGCAATATACACCCCAGAACTGCAAACAAAACAGTGAGGAAGAGGACACATTATTTAAAACTAACCACAGAATGGCTGCATGATGCACAGTAGTCAGCACTTCATAGTATTAATAAATGATATCCAGGAACAACTTTTGATTTTTGCTGTCTTATTTTAACAGAAATATTGTTTCCTTTTCTTGTTTGCAGGAAACAGTTTGAAGTATTAAAACACACCTGTCGGTGCCAAATGCCAAGTGCAACAGAGCTATAAATGTGGGGAAAGCACAAGCCTCCATTACACTACTTACAACACACACACACACACACACACACACACACACACACACACACACACACACACACACACACACACACACACACACACACACACCCCTTCCTTCCCCCGACCATATATTCAAACACACACCATTAAATTCAATGCTTCAAGCACACACAATAAATTCAAACGTTCAAACACACACCATTTAATTCAATGCTTCAAGCACACACAATAAATTCAAACATTCAAGCACAAGCACACACAATAAATTCAAAAGTACATGATTAATCTGACACACTTACCTGTCCGTTCTCCATACATCCGATTCCCGCGCACGTACATCCAAACACTCACTGCCCGCGAGATCCAAAACCCCGAGATCTTCCCGACCGACGAGAGATTCCAGACTGCTGGTGTTGCTGTCCGGCCCCGACGCGTTTTCCCAATGCGTCTATGCAGTTTAGAACTGCACAGACCTCTCTTCATGATTCCCTATCAGGACTGCCTGGATCATGCGCATAAGAGTCGCAGTAGTCTGGACTACTGTGCATGCGCGAAGTCCGCAAATTTTTAAAAACTTTTTTTTCTTTTTTATTTATTGTTTTCAGTTGAGGGGGCTGCAGTCCGGCAGTCCAATAGCACGGGCCGCCCCTGTTGTAATGACAGAAGTCTGAGTGGCCTTTTATGGTTGAAATTTTCTGAAATGGGTAGTTTTGTCATTATTGGTTTATACATTTTATTTCTTTGCTTATTAAAAGAATGCTTAAAACTACAAATTTAAAATACATTCTAACAAGTGGTGCTGTATTACATAAGGAATATAATTTAGTGCAGTCAGGAAGTTGAATCAAATAACAAATACATGTATGCATGGCCATTAAAATGTGTGCAAGGAGTCTGTTTTGAAAACAGCCCAAATGTAAACTTAATCCTCCACTGACCAGATGCATTTTCTATAGATATGGGTTTTCATGCAGTTTCAGTGGCAGAGAATTTTACTGTTCATGCTAAGCCTGTTTTCATTGTGAGATTGTATTGTTTAGCAAATGGCTATCTGTGTTTGTGCTATTCTAGCTTAAACTTTTGTACACACGGAGGAGAGATGTTGCTGTTCTACTTTCACTGAGCTGTAAGGCTTGCTCACCTACCCCAGAGTAAATTAAACTGTCTAGATAGCAACCCTTTGAACCAAGGCACGTGGGCTTCTATTTTCTGAAGACATGACTTTTACAGTAAAGTATGTGTGAAGGGGCGACAGATAAAGCAGGTTTATTAAAGGAAATTTCCACCTTCACTTGCAGTTTAAACTACATTACAAGGTATCCTTTCTTCTATGATTTTAATAATTAAAGGAAATGACTGGACTGGCTTTCTTGGGGAGTGAATGACTGGAGTGGCTTTTTTGGGGACTGACCTACCTGTGGGCGTGGCTTTTAGGGGTGTTTCATGAGTAAGGTGTGGGAGGAGCTTAAGGGGCAACGGAGCACTACTTCGTCTAGGGCGCCATATCAGCTAAGGCCGGCCCTGGCTGTGTGCATAGGAAGATAGAGGTATGCATCCTGCCTGCCCTTATTGAACAAAAAAGGTATCCTGTATTAAAGGTTTGCCGTGCTAACACGTTGAACTAAGTTGTTTTATTCCATGTTCGTACTTTAGCCAAAAAAAAAAAAAAGAGAGGAAAAAAAATAGATGTATAACAGGTCTGCACTGGCCACCCATTTTTTCTCTCTTTCTTTTATTTTAGAAAAGGTAGTGGCTGAATATATATTTTTTTGTGAAGATAATGTGTCAAAGGAGAAGCCAAATGTACCTGGCCAAGAGGTTGGAATGGGATATGAAATAAGTTTTGTCCAAATCTCTATGTGTATCATGTTGGACACTGTAGCTTTGAAATCACTATATTATAAAATGAGATAGTACATCCCCTAAATGCAAAACGAGGGAAGCAGGTTATAAAGAATGATGTAAATTGTTGTCATTGTGAAATCAAAAAGCTCCACGTGTTTGACTAGAAGGTTGCTGCCACTGCAGTTGTCTGAGTTTCTGTCATATAAATTTTTCTGGTACTGCCTTTTCCGGTTGTATTACCACAGGTGTCAGCAGGCATACACACTGTGTGCTACCATGTATAGTTTATGTGAAGCAAGTACTCATGGCACTGTGACGCTCTTTGCCACATTGGTAAGACCCAGCTGCCACTCCAACAGCAGTTAAAATACCCATCAAAGGTCACTGTCTGGTAGCTCTTCTGACAGCTGTTAAAAGAGAACTGTCTGAGCTCCAGACCACAGTGCCGAATGCTGCTGTACAGAGTTATTTTCATATACTGATTGCATGTGTAATGCATATACACTGCAAGAAAGACCTAGCCAAGCTGGAGTCTTTATTGTGTAATACCTTAAACCTATTGTAATGGAAGCCCATGGGTTATATGCAAGTCACCCCTAAGGGTATATCCTTGTTTCATCCTCATCAGTTATTTATAGCTTCTAAATGTCAATGACATTTTACTTTTTAAGTCTTTGTTGGTTCAGGTCAGCGAAGACAAACCCCACTAGCTGTAGATTTGACACATTTCTCCTTTTTTGAGCTTATCAATGGAACATAAGTGGATACTGTGGATCATAGAGCTTAAAACAAGTCTGATGTCCATAATCATTAGGGTGCCTGCAAAATATCCCAAATAACATCCTTACTAAAGTTGAAAAGGCTACACAGACAAAGCATTCAGTAAAAATTGCACGAAAGACCCATCCAAGCTAATCTTTACTATGTAATACCTTAAGCCTCCTGCAGCGTAGGCTGCTGGGTATATGCATATCACTCCTGTTTTTGTTTGGAGTACACTTACAGCAAAAGTACAATTAGTCAGAATGAATAAGTAAGCTGAAACCACTTATTTCTTTGTGCATCTCCTGCGGTGGCTTTGCGTGTAAGATTTATTAAAAACATGCCTGGCTCTAATTGCACGTCACCCTTCTCAGGGTCAGTTTCCCATCCTCTAATGCTTTCTCTGCTCAGTACCATTCAGGTTCAGCAAGAGTACAGGATATTGTATTTCGGTATAACACCTCTGCTTCTGACAACACAGAAGATTTTGGGTGAATTTCTGACATACATGTGTTCTGAAGAAATATTAATTCTGAAAGAAGTTAGAAGGTCACTTATTAGACGTATTACTTGCATCATTAGAGGATGTTGTTATGTAAAAATTAAACTTGCGCATCTACCTCATTTCCACAGGTTTTCAGTGATTTATTTAATTGAGTAGTGCTGTCCTGGCCTGCTCTTTTGTGAAGGGTCACCTGTATGACATTTTTACTTGCATGGGACAGATCTAGCAATTGGTGCAGAGGTTAAGGTTGCAAGCTGTAGTTCCTGTAGTACAGGTTTTGATTTCCTCAGCCTTTGTTTATAATAGTTAAGGTGCTTCCCTCACAGACGCAAGGTACAATGTTTGATTCACACTGTTGAAGGAGAAAGTGTCTAGGCTTAAAATGACCCACAAGGCCTAAAGTAGATGCCCTATGCTGACCGTCTAAAAAAAACTCTAGCTATACTCTGTTGCATATTGTCTACTCAGAGGCGATCTCTGCTTAATATACAAGGCCATGTCAAACCCAGAGCTGTTGGACATGCTACATTTAAAGAAATCCCAATCCCTCAGAGCCACATGCTCCAGGGATCTAAACCTTGTCATCACAATAAACAAAACATGCTGAAGGGATAGGTTCCTGACCCAGAGACTCTCCAGACTCTGGAATAGACTGCCCATACATGTTAAGCAGAGCGCCTCTTTGCCCCTCTTCAAAAGGAACCTTGATGATTGGATGGGAGATAGGAAATTCACCCCGGGGATCAAGTCAGGCGCCTTGCTAGACAGGGGTCCAGGGAAGTAAGTACTCCAGTTCCCCACCCTCTCTTACTCTACAGTTATACTTCCTATATGCATATTTCATCTGTGACACCCATTGTCTACCCCAGCAAACAACCTTACTATCATACGAACACTCTTGTTTGTATTTTCCTATTTCTCATTTTCCAGCTAACATTTAGCATCATTCCCAACAACCTTTCTTTTTCCCATACTGCTTTGCACTATATCCATCCTTACTTTGACCCCAATCTATTATTCTACATTTCAACTGCTTCTTTCACCAAATAAAACCTCACTTCTTCCTATCTTAACTGCATCCTCAAACTCTAATCTTTCAAACCCCTCTATTTCTAACATTTCAGAAACATAAGAGAACATAACAGGCATCCTGTCTTCTTTCATAGAAACTCCTTCTTTCCTTCCTTCCTTCCTTCCTATTTACCTTCTACCAATTTTCCGACTCCACCACTGAATATCCTGTAGCCCTGCAACTTCTTCCTTCCTTCTTGATTCCTACTTCCCTACTACCTGCTATCAGTAACATACAGATCCCTATACTTGATCATGTTACTCCTAAGCGTATCCTCTCTTCTTCTCCTGCCATGGCTCAGTAGTAGCTCAGCATGTCTGCAACTCTGTCACAACCTCCTATCCGTATTTCCTCCTTAAACTTTTTGCACATTGCACGAAACCTTTTACCCCAAATATAGACTACTTTACTCCATTTCAAGTCAAATCAAAATAATCTCCAAAAATCAAGAGTCGGTAATACCCCAATATGCTAAAATCCTCCTAAGGGAGGCATTCACCCTAATCCTGGGCCCAGCTATCACAACAAACATCAAGACAATTGTCTTCCACACACTACTCTAACCTGACAATAATTAACCCCCTACCTCGGTAATCTAACTTTTGTTGCCATAAATATTAGAAGCATATGAAATAAAACAACTGAACTGTATGCTTGGATTACTCAACACAAGCCTGATATTCTCACTATAACTGAAACTTGGCTTAAAACCAGCGTTAGACTCAAAAATTACCCCCTCCCCAACTATAATGTCATCTGTAATGACCGTATGGAAAGGTGGTGGTATTGCTTTAATATTTCCCAACAACTACCACATTTCCCCCTGCAACAACTCAGTACCAAAATTCAATTCAGCAGAGTTTCTTATTACTTTCTTGAAGATAAACAAATTTGTATTACTGTCCTCTACATCTGTCCTGGTGACAGTACAGCTATACTGGAATATATCATAAATTGTCTATCCATAACAATTTCACAAGAACAAAATGCTAGTAAGTGATTGCAATATCAATTGGTTGGGTATAACCTCAAACTCCCCTACATCTAGCATGAACAGTAAACAGTTTCACACAGTAATAGCCCTACACATTATAGCAAGACATCATATTCCTTATTAGATTGGATCTTAGTATCAGACCCTAGCCAATTCACCAACACAGGTACAATATCAGACTCTTTCCGCGACCATCTCCCAATCTGTATAACCAGACATCTTACACATCCACATAAACAGTATATTTATAAAACAGCATGCAACCTATCCAAGCTTAATCCAGAAATATTCATCATTACCCTATCATCTATTAACTAGCGCATCCTAAAAATCCTCCTTTTAGATGATGCTGTAGAATGAATTCAATGCAACTTTCCTAAATCTCCTAATTAGTCTTGCACGAGAGACTAAAAACAAATAATGTGGTTTGGCTATGTAGAATGCTAATGTATGACAGGGAATAAGAGTAGAAAAAAATGACAAAATATATGACACAGTATCTCAAAAACTTCAGAATGCTCTGCAACAATACTAAAAAGCAAATAAATGAAGACAAAAATCTGTAGTATAAACAACTTTCAGAACAATAGTAAACAAAACTATAAAACATTCTTTTCAACCATTAAAGAAATCTTACGTTCTGGCAAAAAATGCAGCCCTAACCCCTCTCCCAGTAACTCACCACTGGAAATTGCAATTGAATTCAACTATTACTTCACAGATAGTACAGCATCCCTAACCAAGGATTCCCCATTGTAGAGTCTGAATCCTGCCCAACAGCCACATTATCACCACATCTGCTTTCACCTTCAAACCTGTGACCACATCTGTATAAAACTACTCTTAAACTCAAACCAAGCTTTACTTCAGCTGATGACCATCCAAGAGAGTACCTTAAAGTAACAGCTGATAACATAGTCTCAATACTTATAAATAGGTCAGTCCAGGAATCCTTTGTTCTTTCTATGGGAAAAACTCGCACGTTATCCTTCTACACAAAGAAGGAAATTCAGTAGACATTACTAAATTAAGGTATATAGCAATCGTATCCCCCCATCCAAAATACTTGAAAAATATATTCAGAAACATTTGCTAAACTATCTCCTGCAGGAAAAACTCCTGTCCCTAACACAACATGGCTTCCGTCCCTCCCATATTACTAAAATTGCACTTGTCATATTTAGATACTGCCCATAAAGCTAGACATAATGGCAAACTAGTCTCATTCCTTTTCTCTAGACTTGTCTAAAGCCTTAGACATAGTTTGTCAAAGCAAACTTCTACTTCAAGTGTTCTCACTAGGTCTATCTCATCCCATCCTTCTGTGGTTCAAAAGCTACCTATCCAACATATATCAGTCAGTAAAATAGCACTCCACCATCTCTACATACCTCCTAGTCATCACCAGTGTACCACAAGGTTGTATCCCTGGTCCCCTCCTCTTTAACATTCTCACTAACACCCTCCACATAACAGGTCTCCTTAATACAATATTCAGATGCTTCCACACTCATCTGCACATCTGACAACCTGGCCCATCTTCAAAAACTACTCGGGAAACTTTAACAACCACTGAAAACATGGCTTTGTAACTCGCAACTCATGCTCAACCCCAAAAAAACAACCAACTACTTCCCCCCAAAAAGTCCCCCTATCATGAAAAAAACAATCATTGAAGTCACATGGATGATCTTAAATTTGACCTGCATATACAAAATTGCACAAAAACTAGGGATACTTCACAGAGCCAAAAACTTTCTCACCAAAGCAACTAAAATTACATTTGCCACTACTTACTACCTTTCCTTACTTCTTTAAGGTACTACCACCTTACTAATCTCCAGGCAGTGCAAAAATCAAAACTCGAACAATGCTGTAATAAAGTGGCTTCATTTGCAGTAAATTTAAATTCCTCTTTTAGAACTCAACACTGTATAGCACTAAAAGCCTAAATTGGTTTGAACTACCCCATCAACTAATGTATACACAGCTTCTTACCACCATTAAAATTGTCCAGCACTAAGTACCATTTTGCACAACTATGTTCCCAGTCTGTCATTACAATCCAGTGACCAAAATCTCCTCTCTGTCCACAAACCTATCAAGCCTGCTGGGCATGGTTTGTACTCAGACCATGTTGCTAAGGCTGGAAGTTCTTACCTGTATCTATCAGCCAATATCTTCCCTCCAGTCCTTTAAAACCATTCTGAAACACTTGCTAGCTAAATTCTGCCTCTATCCTTGCTCAGAATAGGATAAACTGTATCCCAAAATATAAACAAGTACCTGTTCATACCTTACATCTCCTTACTCTCCCATTTCCAGTCACTTCCACCAATGGCTCTCTATGCCATAACCCTGTTTTTTTGTCTCACTTCATAGTGCAGTTATTGTTTGTATTATACTCCCTGACCCTTAATTTCTCTGTCAACTGGCTAAAATTTCTCTAAAGTTTAAATCATTGTCATACAAGTTGCATCTATTCTTAACTGATGTCTAATTTGTCATAATTATTTAAACTGTAGATGTTTTATATTATTTTTGAAGACTGTAAAACAATTATTCTTAATGTTTTGTAGTATTTTGGAGCTTTTGTCCCCAGTCCTCTACTGAAAAAGGGAACCTACCCAGTCATACTTTCTCAGTAATGAAATGTCAGTAAATAAATTAATTAAAATAAATAGATTAAATAGTCATATGAGGTTACACTGGTGAAATCTGCAAAGCTGGGCTGAGTAAATGGCAATCAGAAGTGACAAACTTCCTGACACCCATGCAGATGGGAACTGAAAGTTTGACTGCTGAATCCTACACGAAGGCACTGTACGAGCACATCCACTCTTGCATGAATCGTGCCATCCCCAATAGAGCCAAGACGCGCTCCTCCAAAAAAAAAAAAAAAAAAGAAGCCAATCTGGTGGTTCCTTGCCATAAACAAACTTTGCAACAAAAGGAAGAAACTGTTGCAGAAAAGAGGAAAATCCCAGGATGCAAAAAAACTCCCTTACCAGCCTTGGTAAGAAGCCGAGATCCCTCATAAAATAAAATCCTCCAAAGCTAGTTATAAAAATAAAATTGCCAAAGATTCCAAAGACAACCACAAGGCATTCTATAGCTATGTCAAGAATCTAAATGGCAGTGCTCAGATCTGCTATGAGCTACAACAGAATGGCATTATATATACTGATCCTAAGGATATTACCAATGTCCTGGCAGATCGATTCAGTGCAAACTTCACCCCCCTCTCTCCCCCTAAAGGGCCCATCTCAATACCGAAAAATTGCCAACTTCCGGTAGTAACGGCCATACAGGTAAAAAACGCACTCTTCAAAGCTAAGAATACAGCATCCATGGGACCAGATGACATCCCAGGCTGTGTACTACATGAACTACAAAATGAACTGGCACCTCACCTAAGTGTCATGTTTAATCATAGCCTCTCCTCAGGCTTCATGCCCACTGAGTGGCGCATAGCTACAGTTATCCCACTCCACAAGGGGGAATCCACCTTGGATCCCAGGAACTACTGCCCCATCAGTCTGACGTGCCTGATCTGCAAGGCCATGGAACGTATCATCATGGAACTTATAAACCTTCAAACACTAGATCCCACGCAGTTTGGTTCGTGAAGGGCCGATCTTGTCTCCTGAACCTGATTGACTTCTTCAAATCAGTCTCCAGAGCCGTGGACAAGGGTAAGGTGGTCCACACAGCCTATCTGGACCTCACCAAGGCCTTCAACACCATCCCCCAGTCTGGAATCATAGATAAACTTACTAAGCTGGGCATTAATCCCTACGTCACTCGATGGGTTGCCACCTGGACTGTAAAAGTAGCCAACTCCAAATCCAGCTCCAGACAAGTGACAAATGGAGTACCTCAGGGTTCAGTCCTGGGACTGCTCTTGTGTGGCATCTACTTCTCTGATCTACAGGCCAACACTAAGGGACTCTGGCTAACAAAGCTCACAGATGACTGCAAACTGGGAGCCATTTTTGAATCCCCAAATGATGTGGATATTCTACAAAAGGGCCTTACAGAAACAGATGCTTATTGCCAGAGCCATGGGCTCAAGCTCAATGCCAAGAAATGTATAGTTATCCCCTTTGAGAAAAAACATGTACCCGTGACTTACCACATAGGTGGCAGTACACTAAACACCGAAAGTGTGATAAGAGACTTAGGGACACAGGTGAACAGTGGTCTCACTTTCGATAACCACATCGCCACAACAGTCAAGAAATCCCTCTATGTGGCACATCTCCTCACTAAGGGCTTTTCATCCAGAAAAAAGGAGGTCATTGTCCCACTGTACTCATCCCTCATTAGATCCATTGTAGAATACAATGCCCCGTTTGGTATGTACCTTTCAAGACATCTGCAACAACTGGAAAGGCCGCAGAAATACCTCACTAAAAGAATCACTGGCCTAAAGCAGATGCCCTATGCTGACTGTCTAAAAAAAAAATTCCACCTATACTCTGTCGCATATCGTCTACTAGGAGCAATCTCTGCTTAACATACAAGACCATGTCAAACCCAGAGCTGTTGGACATGCTACACTTAAAAGAAATCCCAATCCTCAGAGACACATGCTCCAGGGATCTAAACCTTGTCATCACAATGCACAAAACATGCTGGAGGAGTAGGTTCCTGACCCAGAGACTCCCCAGACTCTGGAATAGACTGCCCATACATGTTAAGCAGAGCGCCTCTTTGCCCCTCTTCAAAAGGAACCTTGATGATTGGATGGGAGATAGGAAATTCACCCCGGGGATCAAGTCAGGCGCCTTGCTAGACAGGGGTCCAGGGAAGTAAATACTGTGGGAAGAAATAGCCAGGGAATTGTTACGGCTAGGGTTGTAGAGGCCCTAGGGCCGATAGCCTAGAACCAACCTATGAACCTATGACTGCATTCTGTTTTAGGCAGAAGGCATTTTTTGGCTAGAGAAAAGAGGGCTAATGGGAATTCTAAATGAGAAATTCTAAAGAAGAGCTTAAGTTGAAATAGTACTGTTAAGTTATTTTGTCTATACAATTTGAAAAAGTTAAAGAAGGATCAAAGTTAAGTCCCAAGCATTTCTATTCAGAAACAAGGGAATGATGGTGTGGTTATCAGTTATGTTAAGAGGTAGGTGAGGGAGTTTTTGAGACGTTATAAATAGGTTATAAATAGCAAAAGATTATTTTTGTGGTTAATTAAAAGTTGATTACAGTCAGCACAGTTGCTTAGCCTATTGAAAATTTGTAATAGTTTGTTCTGGAGATCAGAGGGATATTTACTGGCTGGTAATAGAAGGATGTCATCTGTTAGAATCAATAATAAATAATGAAAACAGAATTGGACCCAGAAATGAACCTTGTGGTATGACTCCAGTGTTTATGGTGCCAAGTGATAAGAGGTTGCAAGTGTGACCTTAGAATGTTCTGTTCACCAGGTAACTTTAGAACCACTTGATTGTGTTAATTTTGTTCAGTTTCATAAGAACATTGTTTCCACCAGATGTATAACTCCTGTAGTCTTCTTCAGAAGTGCTTCTGCTCAAAGCATCACTGAGGCTGCCACCTGGACTTCTGTCCATGCAGTCACTAAGGTTTAAAGACTGGGTGTTTAGTCTAGACAGTAGAGTAGGATTTGCTTCGGCAGTTCTGCATGGACTTTTGTTGCCATTGCCCAGCTACCTATTTGTAGAAGTTGAGGGTGTACTGGTTGATACTGCACTAGATGGTATTTATGGTTTGTACTGCAATGACTTGTATGCTGAGTCTAGTACGGCTGTGTGTCTGTACTCACCATAAAAATAGATTTTCAAGCACAGGATCTTTGCTTCAGACCAGTAACAACAGTCAGATACTGCTTACATTGTGGGACGGGTCTGCTTGATATATATATAATCAGGTTGTGTGCCTTATTAGAGACTTTATGGTTGTTTTTGGGTTCTTTTTGTTAATGCTTTTTCTGTATTTACTGCAGTGTGTGAGATTTTGGCGGTTTATATTAACATTTGTTGTTTCCTGTTTTTTTGTAAATACTCGGAGCTACTTTTGAGATTTTTGCTCATCTCCTTCCCAGACTTCAACAAACAGAGAATGAGGTATGCTATCTTTTATACCTGTAAGAAGTACAGCTCAATAATCTACTATCCCTTATTCATAGGTCATCCTGCAAAAAAGATATTGGGCTGAAGGACTGTCATCCATCCATTGAATAGTAACCCAAACATATTTGTAATTCCTACACTGAGTCTTGTATTGCATCTAGTCTTATAGAGAGTATATTTGTAAAAATATAAATTCTTTAGAGAGGTGGTTGGTCCCCTGAATGAATTGCCATGGGGAAATGTGTAGTAGATGCTTGGGATAGTTGTAAACAGGAGCTCAGTTGCATAGGGGCTGTCTGTCACAAATGGATTCTTCCCTTAGTGCCTTTCTGTGATTGATATTATTTTATTAAAAAAGCACATTTTATCCTGGCAGAAATGTCCTTGATTATGTATGCTAAATCTGTGTAGGTAAGTACCAAGAGTATACTGTTTGCTTGTGTAATTTAGTAACTAAATCTTGTTTTGTTTAGATAGTGGCTTTTGAAATGATTTGTAAAATATATTCTGTTGGTTGTACTGACAAAGGAGGCTTCTTGCATGCTTCTGAGGATGTAGAATGTTTCTTTTTCCATTTTCAGTCGTCCTGTGTGGTTGCAAATGAACTTGTGTGTGCCTGCGTGTCCACACAAATATGCATCTCTTGCTGTTGATATCTATTCTCTGTCAATAAATATACACACACACACACACACACACACACACACACACACACACACACACACACACACACACACACACACACACACACATTTTACCACCACTGCTAATTTTGGACTTTCCCATGGTCAGCTTCCCAAAATTGTCATGCTTCCTTGAGTATGACAGGGCTGTGCAGGAATGCAGCATGCTGCAGCTTGCATTGGATTGTTGCTCCTCCATCTGATGTGCTGCTTTAACATCAGGAGATGGACCTGCAGTGGTGCCATGAGTAAAATGCTCCCTCCTGCCCGGTGACACATCATTCCTTTGCCTTAATGGGATCCAGCTTTCCTCATAGATGTGCTATTACAACAAGGGTTGTGAATCAGCACACATCCCCATTAGGTGTCAATGCCCAGCCCCTGCAGTGATAACCAGGCATTGCTTTATCATTCTTCTACCATCAGCTCCTTCAGTATATGGGCTGTTGTCAAATCCAGGTCATCCGAGTCATGGTCAGAAGTGCATCCCTGTGCATCACAGAGACAACAGGGACATAAGAACTAATCTGTATTTTTGCAAATAAGTTTTTCTTTTTTACAAGGAAAGAATACAAATGTTTTTGTGACGTGCTGTTCACTGTATATCCTAAAAATAGTTGAACCAGACAGTGTGTCATACCTCTTTTTGTTGGAAACCACCAAGCTTTGAGAAACCACATGTTTTGTCTGAATTTCCAGTCTGAAAACATTTGGAAGTTGCAACAACATAGCACCCCACAGAGAAAGTTTGGTGACAGCACTTTCTCATAAAAAAATGAAAATATTGGGGATATTTTTGTATGTGTTTTTTTTTTTTTTTGATGAGTCAGACTTGACTTGTGCTGGTTCAAAGTGGTGTGGTGTAATTTAGCACCATATTGAGTATAATTTGTATGCAAGTATTGATGTATTTGCTGTTTAGAAGAACAAGTTTTAAGGAAAAGTATAACACAAGTTTTACTAATCAGTTGCAGTAGTGTTTCAGTGAACAGATCGTATCTGCTGAAAAGCACTGCGCATGTGCCAAGACTACTAGTAATTAAATTCGCAATTCTAGAAAATCCATAGTCCTTGTAGGAACTTAGGTCCCATCTTTTCAGAAGGGGGCTCATAACCTTTTGCCAGCATCTTCTAATAGTTCCCTGTGGATGTAATAAAGGGAGCAGATGACAGTGTATGGGGTGGTAGCGTTTCACAATTACAGAATAGCTTACTCTTTGAAATCATATGCATTCTGTCTTGCAGTGCCAGAAGAGCATAAACGGTAACTACATTTCCATGCCCAGGCATTAGTTAATTCTTCTGCTAACTACAGACTGCCAACCATTTTGTACTCGTCTGAATTAACATTGAGCCATAACACTTGCAGCTGATAAACATTAAATGCTAGCGAGAGGTTGGCTGGGCTTTGTATATGTCCTGAAGGTATTTAAAGTACTAATGCATGGCATTAACTTTTCTTTGGTGCTGTTAAATTAAAATGTCTTTTGTCTGTAGCTTGTGTAGTACTTTATAAAGGAGATGATTGTGTATTTCTATGTTTCATTAAGCCACCCCCTAGCCATTTGGCTTAGTGTAAATTGCCAAGTTCAAATACTATAAAAGTATAATAAAAAAAAAAAGTCTCGATTTCTGTGTGCTGGAAATTTACACAGCAGTGTTTTGTACCCTAAGCTGGAAAAGAGAAACAAATCATGTGACATGTATGCATTTGGAATAAACAGGATATGACTAGAAATCTGTGATTATAAAAGACTAATAACCCAAGGGTTGTGTGGGTGGGATTCTCTCAGTGTAAATTTAGCGTCAAAATCTTTCCCCTGAAAACAGGCTATATGACTAGATGGCAAAGCCAGTAAACAAAAAGTAACAATGCCATTTTCCTTCCTCCTTTGTCCCAGTGCTGACACTCAACCAACCCTGTGAGAACTCGCATGTAATCTACTCCAGTGCTCACTGTGTCTTATTTAAACCCAACACTTACAAAATGTTTCTTAACAGTAGCATTTATTTTACATACAGACAAGTCATACACTCAATCGCAACAGTAGTTCAGCACTGATTAACTGCTTCCTGGGAAGGGTCTTTATTGTTGACATATAACTCATTAATATTTTCAGGCTGGGTCCCAACTTGTGTGGAGAGAATAATTTAGTTTTTGACCCTTATTGTCTAACTGTGCGCTAAGCAATATTCTTCTGCTTTCCATTTTGATGACAGATGTTTGGTAATAAAATTAAGATTTGTTTCTGACATCCAGTTGTTCCCTTTGGAGGCTCCTAACTTGTGTGTTTGCTGATTTTACCACACACACACACTGTTTTATATTGTTGATTTACTCTCCTAACTATGTTGTCTCTTGGGGGAATCATTCAATTAAAGTGATGCAGTCATGTTAGCCTGCCACAACAATAATTTTGTATGATATGTTAGCAAGTTTAATATTTCTATTCTCCATTCCTCAGGAACATTACTTTTAATTTTGTTTGTTTTAGAGGAAAATGAGTCCATGAAACATTTTGTTTTAGGGGGACAAAAATAGAGAGAGTAGGAGCAGGACCTCCACCTTCCATCATCTGTGTGCTTCCTCCTTATACTGTTGTGTCCCCGATGCTGGGCTTGTGGGTAGGGGTTGTTTAGCTATGGAGAACTTAACACTTGCTAGCTCTAATTTTAATTGTGCTATCTTTTTTGTTGAAGATTTTCTGCCAGGACTGAACGCTTCACTGTCTTAAAATATCAGCACTAAATAACTTAGAAAATACTGTGACAAACTTGTGATTCCATTTTGTAATAAAAGTAATTACACACTTGAAATGAGTAGTACTGAGGTAAAGTTTAAAACTAAACTAGTCAGTTATAAAGGTTCATTAGTGACAGTGGAAAACCAGGAAGGATACAGTGTAAAACAGCCTGCTCCAAAATTGGGTGGCACTTAGGAAAGGTATCTGAAAGTAAGGACAGTATTTTGTCCCATTCATCAGATTATTTTTTGAAGTCTAATTTGCATACAGTGAAGTGTGGAGAGTACAAATGCATTGTATTTTTATAGTAATGAACAGTGAGATTTAATTCATCAGAAACTGGAGACCGAAATACTCTCTTCTCTTGTGGTCGTTTATGAGGACTTGTGACATGACAACAGACCAAACTAGCTGCATCATCTCTTGAAGCTACATAAAAAGAAGAGCCTGATCATATGGTGACAAGAAGTGATGCAGTCATTTGACTGTGAGATTACAGTCAGACTATATGCCTTCTGAACTGAATGATACTAAATGTGGAGGGACAGCAGCTTTACATTTTTAGCACTAAACTCAGAACTTGACAACAGAAGTGAAGCACCAGGATTCGCCTTGTCTGCTAGTTATACAAGCTGCTCTTGCAAACTAGCTAGCAATCTACATAATTCTCATCTCCACATTTATTTTTTCTATCTCCTGCAATCTTGATTTCTCCAAAGTTTGTAAATCACCGCCATTTATAGGAAGCTGTTTAGTGCATCCATAATCCTGTTTGTGGTTTAAAAAAAAAAGCATAGCATCAACATCAGTAAAATGAAAAACAAGCATTTTTGCTGGCTGGCAAAGCCTTGTATCCCTTGTGTGTGTGTGTGGGGTGGGGGGGCATGTGCCACCCCGACACCCCTGGTGCTTTTTCTACACTAACTATGAGATGGCATAACAATGGGGAAAGGGGAAAGGCATGCTTAAACCCACTGCTTGGCAGTCTTGCACTAAACTCGCTTACCCCGACTCTCTTGCTGGCACAATCAAGCACTTGTACACATATACATATTGAACAACGTACTCTGCACATACTCAGTGAACACAGATTGCATACAGAAACACCCAGTCATCTTGCAGTATACCTATACACTGCATCATTCATCAACGAAACAGTGACTGACAAAACAAGCCAATGATTTCCATCTCAATCATATAAAATGTATGTGTGTATGTAAGTATAGATAGATACAGATTGGTTCTGCATAAACAGACTTTTGCAGTTATCGGCAGCTGCAGCACGGCGTTTAAATGGAACTTGGAGCTTAAATTACGCCCTTCGATGGCTTAGTGCGTATGTCTGGACTATGTTGGACTTCCACATTTGTTTGTGCGCACACAACTTCATACTGTACTATTTGTTTTTACCGTGCACTGATACACTATGTTCGCACGATTAGGTTTGTTGCTTGTAGCAGTTCTGCACTACTCATTTTCCATTGGGTGGTTGGATTTCTCTTTTGACTTTATTGGTTGATGTCTACAGTTCGTTTCATTGGTTCTGCATAACCTGACATCTCCTGCTATAGGCTCACGAGTGCATCTTGGGAAGGTGCTGTTCATTTTATTGGTTAACCATTTTTTAT